>NC_090268.1:339141411-339433911 GCF_040414725.1 Anabrus simplex | reverse complement strand
CTAGCGTTTCTTTAATGATCGCAAAGAAATTGGAAAATTATTGAACATTTCCCTGGGTAAGTTATTCCAATCCCTAACTCCCCTTCCTATAAACGAATATTTGCCCCAATTTGTCCTCCTGAATTCCAACTTTATCTTCATATTGTGATCTTTCCTACTTTTAAAGACACCACTCAAACTTATTCGTCTACTGATGTCCTCCCACGCCATCTCCCCACTGACAGCTCAGAACATACCACTTAATCGAGCAGCTCGTCTGCTTTCTCCCAGGTCTTCCCAGCCCAAACTTTGCAACATTTTTGTAACGCTACTCTTTTGTCGGAAATCACCCAGAACAAATCGAGCTGCTTTTCTTTGGATTTTTTCCAGTTCTTCAATCAAGTAATCCTGGTGAGGGTCCCATACACTGGAACCATACTCTAGTTGGGGTCTTACCAGAGACTTATACGCCCTCTCCCTTACATCCTTACTACAACCCCTAAACACCCTCATAACCATGTGCAGAGATCTGTACCCTTTATTTACAATCCCATTTATGTGATTACCCCAATGAAGATCTTTCCGTATATTAACACCCAGATACCTACAATGATCCCCAAAAGGAACTTTCACCCCCATCAACACAGTAATTAAAACTGAGAGGACTTTTCCTATTTGAGAAACTCACAACCTGACTTTTAACACCGTTTATCATCATGCCATTGCCCACCGTCCATCTCACAACACTATCGAGGTCACCCTGCAGCCGCTCACAATCTTGTAACTTATTTATTACTCTGTACAAAATAACATCACCTGCAAACAGCCTTATCTCTGATTCCACTTCTTTACACATATAATTGACATATATATATAGAAGAAAACATAAAGGTCCAATAATACTGCCTTGTGGAATTCCCCTCTTAATTATTACAGGGTCAGATAAAGCTTCGCCTACTCTAATTCTCTGAGTTCTATTTTCTAGAAATAAAGCCACCCATTCAGTCACTCTTTTTTCTAGTCCAATAGCACTAATTTTTGTCAGGAGTCTTCCATGATCTACCCTGCCAAATGCCTTAGTCAGGTTAATCGCAATACAGTCCATTTGGCCTCCTGAATCCAGGATATCTGCTATATCTGGCTGAAATCCTACAAACTGAGCTTCAGTGGAATAACCTTTCCTAAACCCAAACTGCCTTCTGTCAATCCAGTTATTAATTAAACACGTCTAATATAATCAGAAAGAATGTTTTCCCAAAGCTTACATGCAATGCATGTCAAACTGACTGGCTTGTAATTTTCAGCTTATTGTCTATCACCCTTTCCTTTATACAGAGGGGCTGCTATAGAAACTCTCCATTAATTTGGTATAGCTCCTCTGACCAAAAAATAATCAAATAAGTACTTCAGATATGGTACTACATCCCAACCCATTGCCTTTAGTATATCCCCAGAAATCTTATCAATTCCAGCTGCTTTTCTAGTTTTCAACTTTTGTATCTTACTGTAAATGTCATTGTTATCATAGGTAAATTTTAATACTTCCTTAGTATTACTCACATCCCCTATCTGGACATTATCCTTGTAACCAACAAACTTTACATACTGCTGACTGAATACTTCTGCCTTTTGAAGATAGTTCCAGTTCACTAGTTCCAGTCTGCAGAACTCACGTGATATGAGTGCATTTAGCATTTTTACTCCTGTAAAACAAGTGAATAATATAAAACTATTGCACTAGACAATCATTGACTCATTGAAGAGGCACTTTTTCAATTATCATTTTTAAGTGCTAATTTTCGTGTGAATTTCAATTCAACAATTTAAACAAACTGTAGGAATCAATTTAGATAGACTGTAGGTGTCCATTTATGAAAACAAGTGTTTATGAAAGCACATTCAATTTGATAATGGATTGAGAAAGACTATAGGGTTTTATGAAACCAGTGTTTATTTTCTGAAATCATATTTCCAGTTAATAATGAATTTAGAAAGACTATAGGATTTCATCTGAGTGATTTATTAAACCAGTGTTTATTTTTGAACTTCTGAAACCATGATCCATTTATGATATTCAATTTATGAACGAATTTAGAGAGACTTTAGGGTTTCATATGAGTGGTTCATGAAACAAGTATTTATTTTTGAGCCACATTCAATTTATGAATTTAAATTCAATATTTTAAAGAGACTTTATGTATCAATCTAGAGGGACTATAGGTTTCTTATAAGTGTGATTATTGACAAATGTTAATTTTGAACATTTTGTAGACTCATGAAAACACATTCTACGTACGAAATTTATGAAGGATAAATTTATGTTCATCTTTATTTTGCATCAGAGAGTTTCTGAATTCCAATTTTGTGTTGACCTTATCAATGAAAGAATATATTTTCAAGATATTTCCATGAGCTTAAATGGAAGATAGTAAAAGGGTTATTTTTCTTCAAGATTCTGAATAAATTCATCAGGAAAAATAACATCTATTATTTCGCCCTGCGAAGTCCCTTCTCTGTACCGGCTCTTAAGTACCGCGCAATACCTGAGACCTTTCCCATGCTCAAGAGCCCAACAACTTTTCCTGGTACAATAGTAGGCCTTTTTTTTCTTATTCTCTGTGATGTTAATGCTTTCTGACACCGAATTATAAAACAATTCCTTCTCTTGAAACGTCAGATTAGGCTTCTTTCTTCGTTTTAGGTCAATCGCAAACATAATTTATTATAGATTATTGGCAAACACCGAACGTTCAGATTTCGATAATGGTGGCAGCACGTAGTCATTTGTTTTCCGGGCGTGAGTATGAAAAATTAAGGTTCAAATACATATTTAAACGAAAACTTAGTTTTGATAAATCAAGATAATAAATTATGTGGTGAATACAGAAGTGAACTTTATCAGAGATAATGACATTACCCGAGGTTTGGAAATCTATGATAACAGGAAAGGTAACTGACGTTGGTGAAGACGGGTCATAATCCTTTTTACTTACCTATCTCAATTATTACGTGGCCAGAGTCAGATTTACTGTTTGCGGGGTTTCCTCGCGCATCAGGCAGAGTCTTATTTTGGAAATACACCATTATTGTTAGTCAAAGTGACTTTAATGTTTACTTTTATTATAACGTATTTATTAAAGATATTCATTATTTACGCGAACGGCTCCATGGCTAAAGGGTTATCATGCTAGCCTTTGGACACAAGGGTCACAGGTTCGATTCCCGACAGGGTCAGGAATTTCAACCATCTTTGGTTAATTTCGCTGGCTCGGGGGCTGGGTGTTTGTGTTGTCTTCATCATCATTTCATAATCATCACGACGTGCAGGTCACATACGGGAGTGAAATCGAAAGACCTGCACCTGGCGAGCCGAACTTGTCCTCGGACTTCCGGTACTAAAATCTATACTCCATTTTATAATTTATGTAACAGAAATGTGTTGTGTTCACTACGAGTTTCAAAGGCTGTTAGCTCGATGCATAAATGAAATAAGTTTTGTATATATTTGTTCAGAATCCCGAAAAAGAACTACAGACAAATATAAACGTGACTGAGATGTAGGTACGTAGCTTGAATAAAAAAATAAATAACTAAAATACTTTACGGAAATTAATTTTTAAGACGTCCAAGTCAGGGGTGAGAGCTTAGCGAAAACAAACCAAACCAAACCCCATGGCACTACAGCCCTTAAAGGGACTTGGCCTACCAAGCGACCGCTGCTCAGCCTGAAGGCCTGCAGATTACGAGGTGTCGTGTGGTCAGCACGACGAATCCTCTCGGCCGTTATTCTTGGTTTTCTAGACTGGGGCCGCCATCTCACCGTCAGATAGCTTCTCAGTTCTAATCACGTAGGCTGAGTGGACCTCGAACCAGCCCTCAGGTCCAGGTAAAACTCCCTGACCTGGCTGGGAATCGAAACTGGGGCCTCCGAGTAAGAGGCAAGCAAGCAACCCCTACACCACGGAGCCGGCTTAGCGAAAATAGATAGATTCAAATATCTTGGATGTCGCCTGCAGAGTGACTGTGGAATTAAGAACTAAGCGCGAGCTCGGATAAATGCAACTTGGATGCTGTGGGAGGATGTCACTGGCATACTTTGTGACAAAAGAGTGTCTCTTCGCCGAAAGTCGAAGATACACCGAACCATAGTACGTCCAGTTGCGCTATGTGGTATTGAATGCGGCCCGTCCAACAAAAGCACTGAACGTCAATTTCACGTCATGGAGATGAGAATGCTCCGCTGGTCGATGGGCAATTCCTTAATCCACTACATCAGGAATGATACAATTCTGCGAGCAGCACATGGCACAGTTTCCAACCTCGCCTTCTACTGCAACGTCAACGGTAGACGTCCACCTGGACGACTAAATTAGGCGCTGGCTGTACAGGATGATATGAGGGCCGTTGGCTTGAGGTCAAATGTTGTCCACAAGTGTGAAATATTCTTTTTAATGACTCTCAAAGCGCAGCCTGTGCTTATGGGGCCATGCTTGGTAGAAGAAGAAGATTGTTAGGTGTGCTGTGGGTTATTCGATGATAAAATTATTGATACACTGGTTGTTAAAGAAATTCATAATGCGATAGTTGTGTTGGTATGAATAGTTTGGTATAGACATTGTTTTGCCTATTTGTTTTCCGTATAATTATCAAGAATATCAGCATGTCCTTCATGTCGCACTTGTTATGGTTCGAGAAGCCAACCATCCTATTCACTGACTCACTGTATTTGTATCTGAACTAAAAATACTGTCACGAGGACTGATCAAGGTAAGGTAAAGTGGTGTTTACATACTGCTCCCATTTCGCCTCTGTGGATCAGTGGTAGAGTGTCAGCCTCCGGATCCCAAAACAGCGGGTTCAAACCCGGGAGAGGTAGTCGGATTTTTGAAGGGCGGAAAAAAGTCCATTCGACACTCCATGTCGTACGATGTCGGCATGTAAAAGATCTCTGGTGACACATTTGGTGTTTACCCGACAAAATTCGTTAAATCTCAGCCATAGACAACCAGGAGAGTTTCGGTTTACTCGATCTGCCATCTAGTGGGCCTAGAGTAAAAAGGAACGTCGAAATTGACAAGCAGACAGCCAGATGACGTCAAGTTGAAATGTCTGCACACGGTAGCTGAGGCCATACGATTATTATTATTATTATTATTATTATTATTATTATTATTATTATTGAAAATGAAAACCTACAACCTGTTTTCCAGTCTTTGACCGGGTCAGGAATGGAATGAATGAAGCAGATATAGGCTGTTAGTACGATGGGGTCGCCACTCCCAAAGTGATTTATTAATGACTGATAGATGCTATGAAATGAGAATGGAGAGTGTTGCTGGAATGAAAGATGACAGGGAAAACCGGAGTACCCGGAGAAAACCTGTCCCGCCTCCGCTTTGTCCAGCACAAATCTCACATGGAACGACCGGGATTTGAACCACGGTATCCAGCGGTGAGAGGCCGACGCGCTGCCGTCTGAGCCACGGAGGCTCTATTATTATTATTATTATTATTATTATTATTATTATTATTATTATTATTATTATTATTATTCGCTACATCGATGGTCTAGAACCATACCATACTCTTCTAAGTCCGGTTTTAGTAATATTTTAGTTATGAAGCTCAGCGAATGTTCCATGTCCAGTGCTATGCTGTGAATGACAGGGAGTGATATCAACATAACCGTTCTGTTCTATGTCCCTATGTCCTGTTAATTTCAGGAACATGCTGTTCCATGTCCAAGAATCACAGTACCAACGTAGCGTCAGACGCAATATGCCCATTGCCTTCATTAATGTTTTGGAAAGCGGCACACCAGAGCATAAACTTTATTGAATATAAATACCAAGAACCCGGTCATAGTGCTCTTCAAGAGGTCGATTCAATGCATGCATTTATAGGACGACACATTAGAAATATGGAAATCCATAGTCTATTGTCTGTATTCTGGGTTATCCTGAGCTGTAGATCATATAAAAAAATTCTAAGTTAGCCAAATGGCGCCAAAGATGCTTTGGATTTTGATTTTTAATCACCTGCTGTTAAGTCAAATCCAGAAAATGTGCCATACTCATACATATAATATGAAAAAGTTAGTAGTTCAGTGAAATACAAATGCTCATTTTAAGATAGTGATTTTAAGTTAACATATTAGTGCGTACTAAGGCGAGGTCTAATTCAACTATAAGTTTACCATAAGCAAAAAGTAATTAGCACTGAAAGCCGTAAAACTGATGCAAAAAAGATAAATTACGAGGGTGAGTCAATAAATAAGTCGCAAAACTGAATTGAGGTAAAAATAATCAAAGTAATTTTCTGACATTTATTTCACTTTTCCACATATTCACCTTGTACATTCAGGCATTTATCCCATCTCTTTACAAGTCCTCTAAATCCAGCAGCAAAGAAGTTCTTTGGTTGCTGTCGCAGCCAACGTGTAACCTCATAGATTACGGCATCATCTGTATCAAAATGACGGCCACCCAAATGATTTTTAGTGGCCCAAACAGATGAAAATCACTGGGGGCTAAGTCAGGACTGCAGGTGGATTTTCCAAGCGTTACCAATGAAATATTCGTAACAGCTCCTGCGTTAGTCCTGCTGTGTGAGGGCGGGCGGACATTGTCATCCAGAAGAATCACACCCTTTGACAGGAGTCCAGGTCGCTTGCGGCGAATGGCCTGTCGGAGTTCCCGCAGAGTGGTGCAGTACGACGCGGCATTCACAGTTTCACCATAAGGCTGTTCTTCTCGTGTAAAGTCATGCAACACATGTGTCATCGTGCACTAACAGCCTCTGACTGACTGAGTGCCTGCGAGATGTCATCCGATAAGCATACATATGCTGCCATCTGCTGGCAAAACTTGCGCGCTTAATTTCAAATGGTATAAGGCACACACATGTTTGCGACTTATTAATTGACTCACCCTCGTACATTAAGTCACTTTATACAAGTATTTATAATTAGAAGACGAAGAGGTATGGGACTTATTCCTGAACTGACGCTTATATCAATGATGTATTACAGTTATATGTTAAAATGAATATGACTAATATACATGTTTTATGTCCTTCATCTCTGAATTAAATCTAGCTCTGCAAGTCCTTTTGTTGTACGTGTGTCCTTCAACATCATCTCCCTGTGGTGTATTAATTTCTAATGTTTAGAATGATTTGTTCATTAATAATCTAATAATTACATAGGAACTTAATAAAGCCACAAGGTCAGCCTATGATAATAAATACGGTATAAATTGACTGCCCTAAAATGAAATCGCATCTACTGTAAAATAAGATAAATGGGTCTTGGAAAAACATGGTTCTAGATCATCGATATATCATTTAAAATCAAGTGAAATATGGTGGCTTCTTGTCTTCTATTCTAGTAAACGTTACAGGTTAATTCTTTAAGATATTTGCTTAGAGTGGCGGTTGCTATCACAAGTTTTACGTAATAAATTTAATTTAATTATACCCTGTACAACAATAAGTTCGAGTTATAAGGTACATTTGCTTTCTAACCGATAACTAACATCTTGACTCGAGTAATTTATCCCCCTTTTTATTGTATTTCTCCAGACATTCTATTTTGTCCAACGCAGTTTGTCTTCTTATGAGAAGAAAATGATATTAATGTTATTACCAGCTCCCTCATCATCATCATCATCATCATCATCATAGATCAGTGGTAGAGTGTCGGACTCTGAATTGCGAAGTAGTGGGTTCAAATCTGGCAGAAGTAGTCGGATTTTTGAGCGGCGGAAAATGTACATTCGACACTATGTCGTACGATGTCGGCATGTAAAAGATCTCTGTTGACACATTTGATGTTTACCCGACAAAACTGGTTTACTCTGCCATTTAGTAGGCCTAGAGTAAAATGAAACGTCAAAATTGATGTTCAGGCAGCCCGATGGCGTCAAATCAAAAAAATGTCTGCACACAGTAGCAGGGGTTCTTCATCATCATCATCATCATCATCATCAGCAGCAGCAGCATCATCAGGATCTTTATCAGGCAGTAATCCTTGAACTCTAATTAATGTTATTTGGTTATTATTTTGTGATGGAGAATGACTAACAGTAAGAGCTGACAACTTATTCAGAATTCATGCAAGGAAGGATATTGTTACCGTTTTAATTAGGCTTTCGACACTAGTCATGAATAAGGGAGTGCACTGTTTTTCAAAGAAAGTTGTACATCATGAACGAGCCATAGCAGGCACACGAACGTAGATACTGGCACGGCGTATGGTAGTGTAAAGAAAACATCAAAATATCCCTTTCAGACCGAGTACGCACAATTGTGCGGGTTCGTATTTTAGTTATCCCTGACCGTATTTGATGTTTTTTCGGCGCTACACCGGACTGCAGTGATTGTGCAGGACACGTGGCGTGTATTTCAATTGATTTTAGTATGCGCTTGACCGCCAGGGCGAAGGAAGAAGAGTTTAAAAAGCACAGTTGATCGGCGAGATGGCAGGAAGCAGTAGTGCCGAAAGTAAGTATTTATTTACTGCGTTTATATTAATCTAGAAGCTTTACTGAATACCGGAATATATTCAATGAAGTGTGTACATTGGTTAGTGAACGTAAATTTTGAAGCTACACCATCGTACGTGATACAACGAGGTTTTGAATTTTGATACGCACAATTGTGTGGGTCCTGTTTTTCGGATGTTAGTTTTTATTTTGTAAAATAAACTATTAATATGTATATTGAGGAGCATTTTAGTCAGTTCTTGACGTACAAACAAAAATTCACACCTCCAGTTTTCTTTCAGGTCTGAAAGGGATATTATACTACGCCAAGCATTAACTGAAGGGTAACAAATACTTGCAGGATGCACTTATTAGCACGGAGACAGATAGCGATACGATCGGGCGTGGAGGCATAGAGACACTGTATGTTCTCCTAAGAAAAATCCTGCCACAGCTGGCGCAACTGACCATGCAAATCTGCCATATTTACCGCAGGCGGAGTTGTCGTTCTGTCTGGTCCCAAACGTTCTCGATAGGCGAGAGGTATGGAGACCCTGCTGGTCAAGGAAACATGTCGGTATCATGAAGGGAGAATAGAGATAGCTGTACCGTGAGAGGACGAGCATTGCTGGAAAATGAGGTGGTCGAGTTGAAGAGGGAGGAAAACAACCACGGTCACGGGATTAACTGGATGTATCACCGCACCATCAGAGTTCCTTCAGTCAGCTCCAGTAGTAGCCAAAGGAATAATACATCCACAATTATATATTGGAAAGGTAATCTGAACACATTTATTTGTCTTGAAACAAGCAACTAATACATTACATTTCACTTTTCATGGAATTTCTGGAACTCAGTAACGTAATAAAATGAAATAAAATAACAAAATAATTCTGGAGATGAATAATCATTGCAGGATGAAGAACTTATGTTCCTGTGTTTCACCTTTACATAAATCCTATTTATTTACCCAGACTGAGACAAAAAATGTTCAATCTATGTATGAAGCACTACAGAGTAATTCCCGATAAAGTAAATGGCTTAGAATTATTAACATCCATATTTATGGTGCAGAAAATCACTTCACTTCCCAAAAAATGCGCGCTCCTGGCAGCCATTACACTGCACACATGTAAACAAACACGTCCACCAACATAGAAACTGCAAATATACCAGAGCAGATTTTTTCCTAGATTTTCTGATGTCCACTGCAGGTAGCAGCACAAATCAAATGGGGGAATCAGGTCACCCAATGGCCCAATAGCGAAAAAAATTAGTGGTAATTGTATCACCTACTGGCCACGAAAGGGATGTACTGAAATGAAGTGTAAGAGTCCACAATAGAGAAAGCGAATGTGTATTAACTTGTATAATTTTATAAACTTTCCACAGAATTTTTCCAAACTCATGATTTCCTCAGATCACATGCTTTCTCCCTCCTGATTTTTAAACAGTGATTTTTCAAAGACGGAAATTACACGAGCATCCCTACATTTACTCAAGGGAACTTCTCCACTCACGTCGAAAACACCTAGACAGTTCTCAGCTTCACCCTATATAGTTTATTAACAATATAATTGTTTCAGTATATAACATTTGTCAATAATTACACTGTTATTGAAATTCAATGAGAAGCATTTGATTCACACCAGGCAAATGCTGGGGTTGTACCTTAATTAAGGGCACGGTCACTTCCTTCTCGCTTCTGGACCTTTACACTTTCATGGTCGCCATAAGAAGTATCTGTGTCGTTGAGACGTAAATCGGACTGAACTAAAAAACGTTAGGTTGCTTACTTTTATACTGTACGTAAAGCAACTGGAGACGAATTCGTCCATAGGTGATGATTTACAAAACGAGATAGCTCTTGTCGGTGAATGTTCTAAAATGTTAGTCTCACGTTTCGACTGTTGGAAACCATCGTAACGTAGATCACTTATAATAATAATAATAATAATAATAATAAT
Organism: Anabrus simplex; assembly: GCF_040414725.1. NCBI lineage: Eukaryota > Metazoa > Arthropoda > Insecta > Orthoptera > Tettigoniidae > Anabrus > Anabrus simplex. Next base: position 339,423,482 of record NC_090268.1, on the reverse strand, counting down.
AATAATAATAATAATAATAATAATAATAATAATAATAATAATAATAATAATAATAATAATAATAATAATAATAATGATGATCTTATGGCATCAGTTGCTGAGTTGCAGGTCTTCTGAAGTGATACCATCTAGGTGGCCTGCGTGCCAATTTTGCCACTCCAATTGTGACGCTATTTAGTAGTGAAGTGCTATTTTACTAGACGGATATTATTGTTTAGTTAATTTAATTTTGTAGAGAGACACATGGCGTGACACCAGAAATAATAAACATACCAACAACAATTATTAATAAAATGTCAAGATTCTTGACTATCCTTTAAATACCAGCTACTTCAGCCGTGACTCAACTGGCGATGTTTGGATCATGAGTTGGACACTCTACCAGTGGTCCATTGAGGCTGCTTGCAAATACAGTATATTCCGATTACACCGAGAAATCTTTTTCTTTCTTCAAATCACATTCTCTATCATTCAAAACGCCGTTATATAAATGTAGAGATATAAGCAATGTAACTGTGTGAGATAGAGAACCGCTGCTCCAGTATTTACAAGGAGCATTTTCTGTCCTCTTAGTAATTACCAGAAAACACAGTATTAGTCGTCCGTCAATAGGGGTCCTACCACTGCATTAGATGAATATTTAAGGGATTTCGCCGCCTCTCAGAAGGCCACTACAGCGATTACCGGCTTTACAGGCAATTCTAAATGAGAGTCTCTCGCAAGACGATTACTCGAACTAGGTCACGCTGGAATGTAATGAGTTTTTAAATATTCATTAATGCCTTATAGTTCTCATTCGAATGTAATCTGCATTATATAGGGTAACCTTCTTACTAAAGGAATACCGAAAATAGTCGTTCAGACACACAAAACAAAATTACCGCGGAAAAATTAAGAAGTGAGGAATGTGATATAATGATTTTTGAAATCGTTAAGACGGGTGTGTAACCTCAAAATTACATCACGCGAACTCCCGAGGTCAATGCTTCAGAAAGCAAGACGCAATAAGATTGGATGAAATGATCTGAAAAGTTGTCCAGTTTTAACCACTTTCTGAAACTATAACAACATGAAGATTGAGACGGCTTGGTCACTTGAAGAGAATGGATCCATAGAGAGTATACAGGAAACAGTTTGAAAGGGACCTGGAGGGCGAGCGACCTAGAGGCAGGTCAAAAACAAGATGGATATCATAAATAAAATAAGATTTGCAAGGAAGAGGCGTAGACTGACGTAGAGTTGATGATTAAGGAATGCACCTGTGCAAACGGAAATTGAGAGCCCTCGCTCTTACAACACACCCGGGAAACTGGAGATTGGTGATTAATGATGAAGATGATGATGATGAAGAATCAGACGAAAAATGTTGGTTGTGCTTGTCAGCAGATCATAGACTGATTTGCTGTGACTTTCTATGCGCAACCAAATCTCCTGTATTATAAATAAATTCTTCGTGTTGACGTCAGTGGACTCCGCTCCCAAGTAATCACTGCACTTGGCTCCTGCGTCACACAGAGTTTGACTTACATTACTTTCCTCCAGGTTGTCTAGACACATTTCGAATGTTATTAGTTTGGTCATTAATATGAAACAAGTTTGTGATAACTATTTTCATTCAAAGACAACACATTTTGTACTCTCAGAAAGCACATCTGGTCACTTCATCTGCTGCACTGAGCACAGTGGTCCTACTCTCGCACAGTGTGCACTAGTAAAACGACCGGGCCATCGTAATGCCTGGATGGTGTTATTTTATAGCAGAACCTCTCAGGGTGCATGCACTGTGCACGGTGCAAAAGACGATTTCGCTTGGTTGACCAGAGTGCAGACCATCACTCCTCGATTTGGAGCAATAGCGCTGTCTCTCTCTTTTCCCATGCCTGTCTCGCTCGCTCCGCCTGTCTTCCTCTTCCTCACTTGATCCGTAGCGCTCCAAATCCAAGCCGAGTTGAGCCGAGCTTAGCCGAGTAGCCCAGAGACGAAGCATTGGTCCGAGCCGAGCCGAGCTGGACCGATGCACTGTGCACAGGAACTCTGGGCCGCTGTTTGCACGCGTGAGATTTTGAGCGTTTGAGAAGCCCTCTTTTGTAGCTTACTAGCATTTGTACCCGTTCTTCGCGTGGGAATTCCTGATGGAGTACATGTTTCCTTCATTAATATATGCGAATTTACATGCGTGCATTCACACGTTTAATACGACATGTTGAATTTTATTTTTCTACAAATGCTCGTGGCAGTAACGTGATGTACGATAAAGATCAACAAAGTCGAGACGGAATGAGAACGATTAGAAAGTTTATTGTAGTTGCGCGAAATTCTCCGTACTTCTGGGTTACATACTGTTGTCCGTCGAAAAATTTGGGTGTCAACTACGAGATCCCAAGCGGAGTCTAGTTTTGCTTCCACATACTTGTGCTAGGTTCTGCACTTTCTTATTTTATATCTAATTTCCCTAGAACATGTCTTCTTCTTCCAGTCCTGATGATATTAGATTTGCCACGCCCATGCAGTTTTTATTTGTACGCCTTTTATAGCTCACACCTTTGTTTAATAGACGTCCTTGTTCTTAAGAAGAGTTATACCTTTTCCCATTTTTACTATGATTAGAATTAAGAGGGAGTAATGGTCTCGTATTTCCCCTTAAGACTATAAATAACTGCCATTACCACCTTAGTTGCTCGAGTTGTTTGTAATCTTAACACCATCTACTAGCTTTATCCCCATTTAGCCATAAATAAATCGGTTTTAAGTAATTTACAACGCTAAACAGATGTATTGATAGCCGAGGCAGTAATGGGATACCCAGTTTCATGGAATGATCTGGTTTGGATTCCCCGCCTGAAAGCCAAGAATGATAGAAACTGTACTTTCATTTCTGGAGTGGAATATTGACCCAATTAATGCCGAGAATGATTACCAGTTTAATTCTTGACCTGGTATAGAAATAACAATGCTATCCTACTTAATACCATGATTGGGAACAGCGAAAGTGTTTACATACTACTCCCCGTGATGCTTAATTATCTCTGTCGAAATAACTTTGGAAACTGAAATTCTGCAGGCTCAGTCAACCCTGAAGTTGGTTGGGAGCAGTCCTTCAATAAGTCCCGGTCTTGTACCATCATCTTCAGCTTCACGCAAGGTTTCCAGATGAATTTATCTGAGTCCGGTCCTGCAATTTCTTCCCTCTACATCACTCTCCAAAACTGAGGCTAGTGGACTCTCATGCCTAATTATATGTCCTATTTGGAAGTTCCATAAATATTTCCCTTAATGTGTCGGATGCTTCAGATACATACTCCTCATTATATGGGTTGCCGCTCTTGCAGGTGCATTCATTTGAAGAAGAAAGTGGAAGGAAAATCATAGTCTATATTCATATTGTTGTACGTTGTATGCTATAATAACAATATTCCTATGACTTCAAATACGTATGCAGATACTTTAACTTAACTCGACACCATCTGGCTGTCTTTTCGTCAATTTCGACGTTCCATTTATCTTTAGGCTTACTAGATGGCAAAGTAAACAAATCTATCTTGGGCGTGTATGGCTGAGTTTTAATGTTTTTCGGGTAAACTCTAAATGTGTCACCAGAGATCTTTTACATACCGACGTTGTACGACATGGAGTGTCGAATGGACTTCCTTTCTTAAAAAATCCGACTACTTCTGCCGGGTTTGAACCCGATATCTCGGGATTCGGAGGCCAGCACTCTACCACTGAATATTGTGTGTTGTTGGGTGTAGCCATTACGTGCATTATAGTGAAAGCTACAGCGGGCCAGGTAGATCACCCGGAGTATGTCTCTGAAGGACCCGGTACATTAGCAAGCATGGCATCTCTCCCCTTCTCAATACTTATTCGTTGCTAACTATCTCTGTCCAGGATATCTTCAACATTCCTCTAAAACACCATAACTTGAATGCTTCGACTTTTCTTCGGTCTGTCACGCCAAGTGTCCGGGCCTCACTTCCGTTGAGAAGTACGCTCCACACATCATTTTTGACCATTTGTTTTCTTAGTCTCAAGTTGATGTTGTCAGACGTGAAGAACTGCACTTTCTTGTTGAAGGTTGTTTGGATTAATTAAGTTTGCTAACTAGATCTCTTTTATTCGTCTCCTTGGTCGAATGGTCAGCATACTGGCCTTCAGTTGATAGGGCCTGAGTTAGATTCCTGGACAGGTCGGGGATTTTAGCTTTCTCTAGTTAATTCCTCTAGCTCGGAGACTGGGTGTTTTTGTCTTAATACACGTGTTCACTTACATACATCACATCACTTTAAAATTCACCATAGAAAGATGTACATAGTGAATACAAACTGATGACCCCAGCAAATTGTGAAAAAGGCCAGGAAGAAGAAGAACCAGATCTCTGTTACTTCTTCTACCAGGAAATATTTCGCTTTCTAAGAGAGTAAACTCTTCAACCTTATCGAGATGTTTGCCAAAGTTACTGTGGAATTTAACTGCGAAGTCAGCATTAAGAACTTCAGATTAACAGACTATATAGCATGTCTAATACAGCCAGACCATTCGATTTTATATGACTGTCGAATACATGGAAATATGAAAATTGAAGTGACATTTCACATAAAAGGACAAAAGGTTGGAATAAAAACTAAATGCAGCATTATTAACATAGTTTTATTTTATGAATTAGCGATGTCAGGGCGCGTAATCGACAGCCATTGACAAGCATTTTATTAACACACTGTCACTGTCATTGTGGAATATATTAAAGTAGATTTGTGGGCACTCACATACCCCCGAATACTCTCTGGCCTCCACAACGGTACACCCGCTCTCTTAGTTTTAAAGCAGATCACTCAGTAAAAAAACACGCTGCAGTTTTAGAGCACCTGACAAATTTGACTTTTCTTGAACGAACTATATTCCTGCTGTAGCCTGGATAAGAACGGATAAGAAAAATAAAATACACATTTCCTTGTCTTTTAATATTTTGATAATAGCTTTTAATTTTCACTATGGCACTTATACAGACTGCAATCCGGACCTCTCAAAGAGATCTGTGGATCAGTGGTAGAGAATCGGCCTTCGGACACCAAAATCATGGGTTCATACCCCGCAGAGAAAGCCGAAATTTCGATGGGTGGAGGAAAGTCCATTCGGCACTTCATGCCATCCGATTTCATACAAGTACTCAAATACTATTAATCAGCCAGTGTACATTGATTCTTAAAGTCCATCCCCAGATTCGTTAAAATGATCGATATTGTGTTTTTATATCCTTAAATGATTATAAGGTCTTTGTGAAACAATGTTTTTCCATGAGAATAGGTCTTTTTAAATGCTTAAAAAGTCCAAATTCTCATGCAATATATATAAAAATGTGTAGAAGTCCTCCTAGAAAAATTACATTTTGGACTATTTAAATATTTCAGCACTAATAATGTTTCTGCTTTACATCCCACTAACTACGTTTTCACAGTTTTCGGAGACGCCTAGATGCTGGAATTTAGTCCCGCAGGAGTTCATGTACGTGCCGGTAAATCTACCGACACGAGGCTGATGTACTTGATCACCTTCAAATACCACTGTACTGAGCCAGGATTGAACCTGCCAAGTTGGAGTCAGAAGGCCAGCGCCTCAACCGTTTGAGGGTCTCAATTTTGAGCCATAGTGTAGACTATTTAAAATTTTGACTGGATAACAGTGGACAACAGCTGTTCTGTAAGAGTGAGGAACTACTGCTAGGCACTGTCGGAAGCCTGCACCAAGCAAAATCAATTTTCCAGCGAAAGGCGATTTGCCATTTGTTATAAGAAGCTGATCTACTGCTGAAAGTGGTGATGGGGAACCATGGGTGCCTCGTCCTATATGATTAAATTAACCTGTCACATTTACTTCACGTCTTCTGACATTCTTCTGTTAGATGTAGAGGTCTGCGAATTTGGAGTCATTACTCTCGCCTTTCTGCGACTCAGCTTTGCTCAATATTATTCTTTCTTCAAACGTATGGTTTCTGCTTCTGTTGTTTGTCTCAATAACTGCATATTCTTTCTTTGCCACTTTTGGGTTTGCTTATCCTTTCTGTGTTACCCGTGGAGCTTTAGTTCGTTGGATGGTAGGCTCATTTAAAATTTCTTGATTTAACACACGAAATTCATACAGCTTTTGACGAACGAAAATTCTTTCATGCCTTCGTGAAAGCCATGTTCTCCCGGCGGATTTCTAATGAAGATGGTAGGATGTTGCAAAAGCGATGACATAAATTGTACAATCGATCATGTTAGGCAAATGATCTACACGGTGATAAACCACATTGGAACAGGCGATAAGAACAGCCCAAATATAAAATCCTTTTATCATGGCAACGAAGTATTAGTAAATATCGTGAATATTAATGTTGAAGGCATCATGATAAACATATATGCAGTTCGCGACATAATCAATGTTTTGATATTTCCTCAAATTATTATCTGTACTTTTGGACGTATAGCTGGTTAAACCAAGTCCAAAACTCCAAGGTACAATGAAAAGAAAAAGCACTGTGTGGTCTAAAATATATTTCTCTGGAGACAATATCATGAAACAAATAATGAAGATAATCTCCCGATAAATAATCTGTCTTTTATTTTTTAATCCATTCACCCTCCAGGGTTGGTTTTGCTCTCGGATACATGGAGGGCTCCCACCTCTACCACCTCAAGGTGGAGCGTGAGACTTTGGGTCGACAGATATAACAGGAGAGGAGGACCAGTACCTCACCCAGGCGGCCTCACCTGAACAGGGGCCTTGTTGGGGGATAGGAAGATTGGGAGGGATAGACACAGAAGAGGGAAGGAAGCGGCCACTTTTGCCTTTGTTTATTATTTCTGTGTTCCTCGTGGAGCTTTAGTTCGTTGGTTGGTCGACTCATTTAAAATTTCTTGATTTAACACACGAAATTCATACAACCTTTGACCAGCGCCATTAAATGAGAGGTATTTTGCCGAGAAAGATCCAAGCATACGAAATTCCGTCTCATAGACAAGGAAGAGGGAAGTCATGTTCACCCTGTGAAAGATCATCAAGGCGACTTTACGTTGCTATCCGATGGGCGAATCACCTTCAGCAGTGTCATATCCCCTCACTTCATATGAGCACTGCGGAGAGATTTGGAACTGAATCTAGGCTTTTGGCACGCAATCGAGTGATTAGAAATTGTATACTTCCCCCTCCCTTATTCTGCCGGCTAAAATGCTGATGGTAAGTTTTTCGACCAGCGGGACTCGAACCGGCTAACCACGGTTTCAGTCCATATAGAGTTCACGGCCACCGACATGTTTATATTCATGCTTATCAATAGGGGTAATGTGTTTTCTTACACCAGAATGAAAAAGATTAATTAATTTTATTTAAAATAGCATTTTTCACTAAACTGTGTGTTGGTTAATATTGCATTTTTTCTTGTAACCTATATCTGGTACCAGCTGGAAGGAAACAGAAGTCTGTATGTACATAGTTTGAAGCCATTCCGATAGGTATAGCTGTGCATCTACGTCAGCATGGTAATGAGACAAAAACTTCGCTGACAGAAACGTATATTTCTTATAAGAGAGTTCGAAAGCCGCAGTTATGAGAGGTTCATTGTGTTTTTATCTAAAGAGGACATAACAGTCTATAACTGGTACCAATTTCAGCTCTTGAAACATTCTCATTTCCTCAATATCACTGTTAATGGCAAACAGAGTAGGTATTTTTTTAATTTTTTCTTCGTTCATCATTCCACTCCGTACAGAAAAATGCTGAACACCAAAGTTACCGTAAGTTGTTTCTAATTTGTGTTTTGTAATTTGATTATCAGAGCATATAATCACAAGGATGGACACTGAATTTCAGGCAACTGATAAAGGTTTCCGTCAACGGGACAAAATTCTGGTACCTGAAAGCCAAAAAAGTAGTTAGTAGGATGTAAAACTAACAACACTACGTCACAATCAGTCGTGACAACAACGCAACAAAAACATTATTTTAGGTCTCTTTTTTTCGGCAAGGGTTTCGGGCGAACATGCCATATCCTCTTATCCCATTAACTCCCTGGAATACAGGTTTATTGTTTATTCTTTGTATTTCTGTGTTTAACTAATGGTTCAATTTCGTCCTGTATCAATTTGCAATGCACTGAATGTTAAGAAATACAGTATTTATGATTGGCTAGTATCAGTTTCTCCTTTTAGTGGCGAAATATTTGTAGATATTTCTATAATTCAAAATCAATGATAAAAAATGACGAACATTGTATTTCCTTGCCCAACTATTTATTTTAATCTTCCCCTATAATACTATCTTTTTTGTTACTTCGATCTGCTAGATCTGTTAACAGGTTCCCTGTTGTGCCTCCACCCGGCGAGCTTAATATTTCACTTGAATCGCGGGACAGTATACATAGCGCCTGCGAACATATAGTACATACGTGAAGGTAAGTGTCACTTGTACCAAGGTACGGCTGATGTGAAATTATTTCCGAGATTCTACTGCTTCGAAATAAAGCCGATATAAGTTACGTTGATATGTATTATGACGTATTGATGAAAATTATTGATATCTGTCAGTCCATTTGTATCAGAAACGCGGAAGTTGGAACAGGGGCTGGCCCGATCACAAAGGACATACTGGCATCGCGGGCCGTACGGGACAATGCATAATACTTTTACAAGAATTTAACAGCCACATTCAATGAAGAAATTCGTTAATCGTACACTAACATCACAAGAACACAAAATCATTTTATAACGGTAATTAAAATATTTACTTACAAAAGAAAACTAGAAGCAAGTATATTTACACACCATTTTAGTGGGAAACATGGCCATTCAAATTCTGAACCTGTCTGTCAGTATTCGGTGATACACTGGTTGTTCTAATACGGAGGGTGTTTTCAAGGTGGACATCAGTTATCCTCTTTGGATTTTATCCACACTCACATAAATACGTATTGCCAAACAATGCCATTCAACTCCTACTGAAAGTAGATAATATAGGGTATTTCTTGCATGGAAAGTATTTCACATACAAATCTTTTAGGCAGGTGTCCTTAAATACTCCTTTGGAAGCCACGTTCTTCTGGAAGTTCAGTGAATTCCTTTTACAAAATGTTGAATGGTGATGAGGAAATACCTAAATCACTTCCTCCTTAATCAAGTTGCTACATCTGACTTTAAATTCTTCAAGGAAATCGAAAAAATGAATCTACGTAGAAAATATGACGTTACAAAATTATTTATCTCACTAAAACATGGTTACCTACAGATTCAGATTCCTCTGAAAGGATTTCACATCCGTGAAGTTTACAAAAAAATTGACATTGTGTTAGGAACTTTGAATTCAAGTAATATCCGCAAGGAACCAATGGTCATACAGACAGTTTCCATCGCCTAACTGTGTCACACCTCTTCCTTTCATATCCATGAAAAGTGGCATTCCCTTTATCAGGTTATAAAAACGCTGCAGCATCTTTCTCTTGCTAAACCATCGGACTTTTGATCCGTAGGAGAGATATTCTTCCTTACTTTCCAGTTAGTCTACAAATACTTTAAATTGGTGATGATTTAGACCATTTGATTTGATACAGTTGACACAAGATACCACTGTATTCGTAATGTGGGCAAATTTCAGTCTTGTGGCATAAAGATTCTCCTGGTGTAAAACACAGTATGAAACACACACCTTATTGATATAAATTTCTCTGCCGTGTGACTCTTACTTTATTTACTGTACAGAGCCTACATTTGGTCCAACTATCTATGGATATCCATCGGTCGATAAAACACACATTTTTTCCCCGTTTCAGCTGGAATATATCAAGTCCATGATTCACCTCCTGGAAGATATCTTCCCTCGTAGTGATACCTTTCATAGATTGCAAGGCAAGAATTTCTTCTGCGCTATGGTACTCCATACCTCATATGAAAATAGCCCACTGAGTACGTCCATGACGTGACAGATTTCATCCAAAGCTATTGAGAATGCCTCGAATGCATTGATATGATAATGTCTTTCATGTTTGATACAATATCGTCGACAGGGTTATCCGTGTGCATACCAGCTGTCAAGCGCAGCCTGTTCCAACTCTGCTCGACTGAGTACGAGTATTCGCGGGTACTCAGCACCAGTGCTCGAAGCCCAGCAGGAGGGGGAGTGTGATAGTCAGTACGTCACAGGGCGAAGATCATAGCCCACGTTATTGCGTTTCCTATCAGATTTGAGGTTGTGTCGTTTCTCTTAACTAGGGGACGGATGTTGGTGAAATGTCATATTCTTCCCTTTACATTAGGAAATTGATTCTACGATATAAAAAACGATGATAACACATTTTTATCCTTTATTTCCTTTTTCTTAATCTGTTTACCCTCCAGGGTTGGTATTTCCCTCGGACTCAGCGAGGGATCCAACCTCTATTGCCTCAATGCAGTGTCCTGGAGTGTGAGACTTTGGGCCGGGCGATACAGCTGGGAAGGAGGACCAGTACCTCACCCAGGCGGCCTCACCTGCTATGCTAAACAGGGGCCTTGCGAGGGGATGGGAGGATTGGAAGTGATAGACAAGGAAGAGGGAAGGATGTGGTCGTGGCCTTAAGTTTTTTTGTTAGTTGCTTTACGTCGCACTGACACAGATAGGTATTATGGCGACGATGGGATAGGAAAGGGCTAGGAGTGGGAAGGAAGCGGACATGGCCTTAATTAAGGTACCGCCCCAACATTTGCTTGGTTTGGAAATGGGAAACCACGGAAAACCATCTTCAGGGTTGTCGACAGTGGGATTAAAGCCCACTATCTCCGGTATGCAAGCTCACAGCTGCGTGCCCCTAACCACACGTCCAACTCGCCCGGTGGGGCCTTAAGTTAGGTACCGTCCCGGCATTTGCTTGGAGGAGAAGTGGGAAACCATGGAAAACCACTTCGAGGATGGTTGAGGTGAGAATTGAGCCCACCTCTACTCAGTTGACCTCCCGAGGCTGAGTAGACCCCGTTCCAGCCCTCGTACTACTTTTAAAATTTTGTGGAAAAGCTGGAAATCGAAACCGGGCCTCCGGGGGTGGCAGCTAATCAAGATAACCATTAAACCACAGACGTAGACACGTTTTAATTTAGCTTCGTTTTTAACTTTATTTTGCCAGTTTGGGATGATCAGTCATTATTTTAACTTTCAGAAAGACGATTTGGACCATTTTAAAAAGGTTTTTTTTTAAATGTATGCATGTATTCTTTATTGCCAGACTGATAACAGTCCACAAATGACAACATAAAGCATTATGATTTTCTCTTACATATGGTTAAATATATTTCATGATCAAGCAACTGATCAGCAGTTGTTAGTGACTAAAAAAAGGGTAAGGAAAGGATTTATGCCTATGAGTATTGTATTCTTCACCTTCAATTTGTCTATTGAATATCTGTTATACTTCCAATTCCTAAGCTATAGCAATCACTTTCAACGGTGTTCTCCATCATCGGTCTCCGCCAGTGCTGAGCTTTATTCCATGCTGCAGGCAGACGCCTGCAACCTGGAAAAGCCTGGTCCAGCGTGGCACCGCTTTGTTTTAACAAGCTGATTTTATCTGGACGCAAAATGTCTCCATCCACCGCTAAACACTCTTTTATAAAGTCGCCATCAGAACAAGACATGCAGATTTTAGCAGTTGATTTACTTAAAATGTACTTATTCTACCGCTTTTCCCACATCTGTGGGGTGACTGTTGCAAACTGTGTCGCACATGTGGTTTTGGCCCCGTTTTATGGCCGGATGCCCTTTTTTTTACGGCAACCATATATGGAGGGATGTAATGAGAACATGTTCCTGAGTCGCTGACTAACTTTACAAACATATAAAACTGCATTTAACTTGAAAAATCTGAATATTAATATTCATTAAATAAAATACACACTCGTCGAACCTTGTACTCACACTTACTTGTTACCTGCTTACTTACACATACGTTATTTGAAGGGCGCCAGCTGTCACTCAGTACAGCAGTAATACAATGAGACTCTTGACTATCTCTAGGGTGTGGGGTAATAAGCTTACTTTTGACAACATACCATATAAGTTCTGGGAAAAGGAGATTGGCGTTCGGTTTCCCCATTAATTTTGAGGTTAAGATATTTTACTGTCAATGAAATGAAACTATGAATTCGTTTGATAGAACAATATATATTCTTTAAAACATATATCAAAAATAGTGAGTCTTGTTGCGATAAAACAGATGAGAATATGAAATTATGACTGCAACTGAAAGAAACTAGGCATGAATTTAAATTCTTCTTGACCGGACATTTAACAATTTATACGAAATATTTCCCTCACTGATTCACTTGACTGTACCTTCAACACTTTGAGTGTAATTACGACGTATTCCTTTGCTCTGGTGTTTACTGTAGATGTGTCACGCCTAACGTGGTGATACATCCTTGCGACTGCTTCTTCTTCATATCATCTGACTTCTTTGTAAGTCAATATGGTATGACCTCTTGGCAGGTCCAGGGTTGCCCTCTCTGACTCCTTGGTAAGCCTTGCATCCGCGTCTTCCACTAAGTGACGGACCAACCATTTGGTCTCACTCTCTCAATAACAAATAATGGCTCACTGAGTCTTCACCATCTCTCGTTCACACTGGTTGACTGACCAACTAAGGCCTCTTGATCTAGTAGACTACTTCACTGTACTGCATCCGTATAAGTAATGACTGACGCTACAATATGGACCCACCTTATATAGACGTTGGTTGACACAACTACGTAATCTCCAGAAATAACAATGACATACTCCCACCTACGCGACAGATATTACATACAGTGGTGAAATAGCCCGCAGGCGGCTAACTCTCTGAGCGCATATCTAACTAAATACGATGACGTAGCCATGGAGTGGCGATGACTTGGCAGAATAGCCAGTGGTATAGCAATATAACAACGTCACTTCCAATCTCTGATATATATACAACAATTCTCACTGTACAGGTATTGAGTATTATCCTACACATATGTATACATGTATACATCTAAGTACAATCTTGCAAGCAATAGGCAATTGCAAAATCGAATTGAATAAAACGGATAATTACAATAATAGTAACAATATCACAGATAACACAATAGTACGGACATAATAATAATAATAATAATAATAATAATAATAATAATAATAATAATAATAATAATAATAATACAGATAAAATTATAAAAATACAGATATCATCTTGTAACGGGATTTGAACCGTTACAATTCGCCTCCCTCATAAATAAATCGAAGAACAAAGAATCGATTGATTTATGAACAAAATTATATATATAACACTGACACAGATAAACACTTTAAATGAGTATACAACAATAATTTTCTTTTTCAACATCCATACATTTTATAAAATATCACACATGAGAATTTTTCTCGCACATTGCCATCGTAGATAACTGTTCAGTGTCCCATTCTCTTTTTCTCTCATACAAATCACAAGAGTACAGCACTCAATTTAACACATACAAATAATTTTAAATGATTACACTACATTCTTCTTTTTTTAACATATCAAAACTTTTTGTGAAATATCACTTATATGAGAACTGTTCTCGCCTATTGTTATCGCAGATAACTGTCCAATGTCCTGTTCTCCGTTTTTTTGTCACACAGTACATGACAATGTAGCACTTATTCTTCCAATATACCAATACGACACTTGGTTCACACGCAAATCGCAGATGTTAGTTTTTATTCTGCCAGTTTCTCACAAAAATATAATCATCTTACTCTTATTTCAACAAATCTCACGCGAAATACTTCTTTAAGTTCTTAATGTTGTAAGTACCGACAATCTTCCCTTCCTGATCTTTTAAGGAATATGCACACTTCCCGATACGGCTCACAATAGTGAAATACCCCTGATAAAAAAATATAACTTCAACATATTTCCCGCCCCTGCAGATGATGAAATGGAACTCTGAGTAGCACTCTGTCACTCAAACGAATCAATTTTGCCCTTATTAACTTACGTATCTCAATAGATCACATTCTCCTTGGCAACAATAATTAAAGGATTAATACTATGGCTACAAGATGGTTCAATTATTCCGTAATCCAGCATAACGCTTATTTGTTCTTAGACTTCACTAGCATATTTAAGTGGAATGGGGTACTTAGGTCCCACAAACGATGAATGGTCATGTACTACAAATTTATGTTCAAATACGTGTTCGTCCTCACTTACCACTCGATGCTTACCTAACATCGAACACAATTACTCCTCCTGTAATTCACCCAAATTACTTCACGTTACTGCCTCATACCGACTATCCCTCGGATACTGGTCGTACAGGCACGTAACACACCCAACAAAACATTTCCTCTCATTAGGAACAACTTCACTTACCTCCCATATATTTCAAAGAACACACGTCACCAACACACTTACCTCAGACCCTTCATACTTCACACATACTTGTTTGCTAGTTTTCCCCCAGGACAAACACACACTACCCGAATCAAAGTCTAATCTAGCTCCATGATTTGTAAGCCAGTCAGCTCCTAAAATAACTGAATACACCAGATTTGGCACAACAAGGCATGGTTGAAAGTTACATTCATTTTCAATCGTAATTGGTACCGCTATCATTTTATTTACTCTCTGTGACTTGCTACCCACCGCTGTTATAATGAAGGTTTGCCTCACAGGAATCTCTGTTATATTCTGACTTTCTTTCAGAATTTCCTCGTAAAGCTTGGAGCTAATACATGACCTTTCACTACCAGAGTCTAATAATACCTTCACTTTTCTTCTCCATATAATAATTTCTATCGTCGGAGTCACTACCTCACTACTTATATCCTCAGTATTATAACTACTTACATCACTTAATAGATCACTCCTTATATCTAGATTAATACTACTATTTCTTACTTTATTATCTATGACTACGTCATCACTTAAAACATTTGACTTATCACTACTTAGGTCACAATCACGTTGTTCTCTTAAATCTACTTTTACTACACAATTATCTACACTACCTACCTGTTTTTGACAACTTTTACCTTCGGACTGTTCACGTGACCTGTTTATGCAGTCCGCTGAGAGTTTAAAGTGCGCTGGCTCAATGATGGATCCTGAATAACACTCGTGTTAGGCCTATTTTCATCTCTATGACTCAAATCCCCACGCCTCCCATTGTCGGATTGTCTCGGGTAACTCTGCTGACCTCTATCACTATTAAAATTCCTATTAGCCCTCGTCTGATCATAATTGTTTACTCTCCTCTGATAATTATCTGACCTGTTTCCCGCTCCCTCTACATTTCTACTTTGTGGTCGATTGCCACCTATGCTACTATTCAGAGCCTCAAAACTATCTAGCAATACCTCCATTTCTTTGATAGTACTGACTTTCTGCATACACGCAGCTTCCCTAATCCTATCAGAATAATGTTTTAACATAATCCTTACGATATCGACTTCTGAACCAATACTATTAAGATTTTTCCAGATAAGCACGTGTGCCAGAAAGTATTCTGTCATAGACACCCCCTCCTGTTGTCTATATTTACCAAACATAATCCGTTCTCTTTCGCGACCCTGGACATTCTCATCCCAAAACTTATTAATAAACTTCTCTTTAAATTCTTCCAAATTAGACATATTATTACGGTACACTTGAAACCAGGTTTTACTTTCACCAATGAAGGAATTCGACAAGATCTCTAATACGTATTCCCATTCGATAATATTATCCCTCAACTTATTTGCAAATCTTTTCTCAACTAATGTTAGAAATTCCATAGGATTAAATTGTTTTCCAGTAAACTTAGGCAAATCTTGGTCCCTATTGTATAAACCACTCGTTACTACTATTTCTCTTGTAATCTGACCTTCTCTCATTTCTTGCCGTAGTACCCTCTGGCAATTCAAAACTTTTTCTTCCGCCACTCTACCCGCATTCTCTTTCATTATTCTTAATTCTTCCTGTAATTTTTCCTCTTTCTCTGTAACCTTCTGCGACAAAGTTTCTTGTTTATTCTTTAGTTCTCTGACCTGCCCAAGCTCTTTTTCAAACGTTTCTACCTTACTGACACATTCCCTCATATCTTGCCCCACTGCATTATGGATCTTGTCTAGTCTTTTATCTATGATCTCGTGAATTTCTTCCTGATTACTAGAAATCTTATTACTTAACTCTTTGATATTCTCTGTACAAGTTCCTTTGACATGTTCAATTTGAGTATGAAGATCGCTCCGATTCAACTCCATTTCACCTCTAAGGTCAACACACTCTTTATTTACCTTATTTTCTAACTTAGATATTTGACTAGTTACCTCTACTATCTTAGTATCTATTTTATAATTTAGTGATTCACTTAAAGCATCTATTTTCTCATTGGTCACATTAAAATTTTCTTTATTACTGCCAATTAATTCCTCCATTTGTTTCTTATTATTTTCATTACTAATATCAATCATTTGTTCCATTTTATTACTTAGAGAGTTAATCTGTTTATTGCAATTTTCATTATTAGTCCTAATTAATTCTTTCATCTCTTCCTTACTATTTTCGTTACTACTAATTATTTGTTCCATTTTATTACCTAGAGAGTTAATCTGTTTATTGCAATTTTCATTATTAGTACTAATTAATTCTTTCATCTCTTCCTTACTATTTTCGTTACTACTAATTATCTGTTGCATTCGTTTATTACTATTTTCGCTACTAATATCAATATTTTCCTCCATTCTTTTCTGACTATTTTCACTACTAGTATCAATCTTTTCCTCCATTCGTTTCTGACTTTCATTACTGATCTCGGTAAATTTGGCCATCAGCAAATTTAGAAAATCTTGGTTCATTCCCCCCGCGATTTCCTTTTGGGTTTCAGTGTGCTTCTCAATTTCTGCACTTTCCTGAATTATCTCAGAACCTTCCATCGTGCTCACCTGCTCCCTATTTTCAATCTCACCTTGGATGTCCGCAGAAGCAATGACCTCGTCCTCACATGACTTGTTATTGTCTTCCTTGTCCATCTTTGGTTCACTAGTGATAGTACGCGATCTCAAATTAATTTCCCTCTTCAAATCCCTTGACATATCCCCCAAATACAAATATATATCACAAAATTACACACTTTTTACTGGTAATAATTCCGTTGGCTTAAATGTGCATATTCTTCCCAAATGAACCTATGATATGCTGTCATTCAGAACAAATTCTGAATTTCTTCGTGCACCACGTTGCGGAGCCACTTTGAGAACATGTTCCTAAGTCGCTGACTAACTTTACAAACATATAAAACTGCATTTAACTTGAAAAATCTGAATATTAATATTCATTAAATAAAATACACACTCGTCGAACCTTGTACTCACACTTACTTGTTACCTGCTTACTTACACATACGTTATTTGAAGGGCGCCAGCTGTCACTCAGTACAGCAATAATACAATGAGACTCTTGACTATCTCTAGGGTGTGGGGTAATAAGCTTACTTTTGACAACATACCATATAAGTTCTGGGAAAAGGAGATTGGCGTTCGGTTTCCCCATTAATTTTGAGGTTAAGATATTTTACTGTCGTGAAATGAAACTATGAATTCGTTTGATAGAACAATATATATTCTTTAAAAAATATATCACAAATAGTGAGTCTTGTTGCGATAAAACAGATGAGAATATGAAATTATGACATTGCAACTGAAAGAAACTAGGCATGAATTTGAATTCTTCTTGACCGGACATTTAACAATTTATACGAAATATTTCCCTCACTGATTCACTTGACTGTACCTTCAACACTTTGAGTGTAATTACGACGTATTCCTTTGCTCTGGTGTTTACTGTAGATGTGTCACGCCTAACGTGGTGATACATCCTTGCGACTGCTTCTTCTCCATATCATCTGACTTCTTTGTAAGTCAATATGGTATGACCTCTTGGCAGGTCCAGGGTTGCCCTCTCTGACTCCTTGGTAAGCCTTGCATCCGCGTCTTCCACTAAGTGACGGACCAACCATTTGGTCTCACTCTCTCAATAACCAATAATGGCTCACTGAGTCTTCACCATCTCTCGTTCACACTGGTTGACTGACCAACTAAGGCCTCTTGATCTAGTAGACTACTTCACTGTACTGCATCCGTATAAGTAATGACTGACGCTACAATATGGACCCACCTTATATAGACGTTGGTTGACACAACTACGTAATCTCCAGAAATAACAATGACATACTCCCACCTACGCGACAGATATTACATACAGTGGTGAAATAACCCGCAGGCGGCTAACTCTCTGAGCGCATATCTAACTAAATACGATGACGTAGCCATGGAGTGGCGATGACTTGGCAGAATCGCCAGTGGTATAGCAATATAACAACGTCACTTCCAATCTCTGATATATATACAACAATTCTCACTGTACAGGTATTGAGTGTTATCCTACACATATGTATACATGTATACATCTAAGTACAATCTTGCAAGCAACAGGCAATTGCAAAATCGAATTGAATAAAACGGATAATTACAATAATAGTAACAATATCACAGATAACATAATAATACGGACATAATAATAATAATAATAATAATAATAATAATAATAATAATAATAATACAGATAAAATTATAAAATACAGATATCATCTTGTAACGGGATTTGAACCGTTACAGTAATCACTACACGATGTTTCTGCGATGGTTGGTAATGTAGTGTGTTGTATGAATATAAAGAGGAAAGTGTTGGGATAAATATAAACCCTTAGTCCTCGAGCCAGAATAATTAATCAGACTCGATAAAAATCCTCGATCCGGCCGTGAATCGAACCCAGTAGCCTCTGAACCGAAGGTCTCAACGCTGACCATTCAGCCAAGGAGTCGAACTCACTTACAAGGAAACTAGAACGGTCGATTTTAATACTATCATCGCTTTGTTCTTTTAAAGCAGTCATTGATCACACAGGTGGTTCTTCAGGTTTTTAAAATTTATTTTTCTTGGAGAATCTGTCCTTGCTTAGTGTGATTAGCTGCCACCCCCGGTGGCCCAAGTTCGATTCCCGGCTCTGCCACGAAATCTGAAAAGTGGTACGAGGGCTGGAACGGGGTCTACTCAGCCTCGGGAGGTCAGCTGAGTATAGGTGGGTTCGATTTCGACCGCAGCCATCCTGAAAGTTGTTTTCCTTGGTTTCTCACTTCTCCTCCAAGCAAATGTCGGGATGGTACCTAACTTAAGGCCACGGCCGCTTTCTTCCCTCTTCCTTGTCTATCCCTTCCAATCTTTCCATCCCCCCGCAAGGCCCCTGTTCAGCATAGCAGGTGAGGGTGCCTGGGCGAGGTACTGGTCATCCTGCCCAGTTGTATCCCCGACCCAGTGTCTGAAGTTCCAGGACACTGCCCTTGAGGCGGTAGAGGTGGGATCCCTCGCTCAGTCTGAGGGAAAACCAACCCTGGAGGGTAAATAGGTTAAGTAAGAATCAAACGAACTAAAAACTCAACACAGTGGTAAAGCTGAAAATGAAATGTCGTATGGCTTTTAGTGCCGGGAGTGTCCGAGGACAGGTAGAGCTAACGTTCTGTATGACGACTAGAGCAGAACTGGCTTGGTAAGACAGGTGGAAGAGGGGTGGAAAGGAAAACACTGGAACTGGTTGGCACTCTTCCCAAATATTTTGTGTCCACAATCGAAACTCTTAAGTGGTATCCGCAGTCGACACTGTCCGCAATCAATACACAACCTATAAAGGTAATAACGACGAGGGTAAAATTCGTGGCCCAGCAAATAACCAAACCCAGAACCTTTTGAACTTAAGACCACTATGCTGATAATTCATCTAATGAGCCAGAATTTAATAATAATAATAATAATAATAATAATAATAATAATAATAATAATAATAATAATAATAATAATAATGATAATCGTACCGGGGGTACATCTTCTCTGGCCAGTTAACCCTCAAACACACGCGTATGGGGTGGGATCCACCCCATGTAATTTTATTTCCTAGTGAAATGTACAAATAACTTTTCTGTGCTCTCCCCGCTCTTGTACCTTTCTGGCTGGATCCCCGCAGAAGGAGTCATTTTTACATAATCTCCAATTAATACAGTAATTCATATTTTACGATACAATGATATGTGGGGTGGAAAGCACCCCCACGCGTGTGTCTGCGTCCTAAGATCTGACGCGTGTGCTTGAGGGTTGAATTGCGCACCTTCTATAAGGCCATCTATGTAATCTATCTTGAACTGATGTTATGCCAGTTACTTGGGTTAATTAATTCATTAATTACCGAGCTCGATAGCTGCAGTCGCTTAAGTGCGGCCAGTATCCAGTATTCGGAAGATAGTAGGTTCGAACCCCACTGTCGGCAGCCCTGAAAATGGTTTTCCTTGGTTTCCCATTTTCACACCAGGCAAATGCTGGGGCTGTACCTTAATTAAGGCCACGGCCGTTTCCTTCCCACTCCTAGCCCTTTCCTGTCCCATCGTCGCCAAAAGACCTATCTGTGTCTGTGCGACGTAAAGCAACTAAAAAAAATTAATTTATTTATTAAGAAATTTGTATTGTGACAGGTGGCAGACCTTAAGCTTTGAAGTTTGTTTAGTTAATGTGTAAAAGTTACAAACACTTCTGCTGGCTCCTTCTTCAATAGCTACCAACAGTTGAAAATATTTGAAAATATTTTCTCTAGCCAACTATAATTGGGGGTGTATACAGGAATCCAGCCTATCAGCGAAGAGTTCTGGAATCTTCCCGTCAAAATACTATAAAAGCTGGGCGCTTTAGGGCCGCATTGTCTTCATTTTGCTCCAGTTACCTGAGTACGGCGTATCGTAACGGAGGCGGGTGCCGCGGGCGGCTTTCGGAAGGCCCGGCAAATCAAAGGTAATGGCAGAATTTTCATAACATGTGATAGTTCCGGTAGAAAGCTTGAGGGGAAAGTTTCCAACATATTTTATTTATACAAAGTTCCAAATTCCATGGTTTAAATGTAGAATTTCGGAAAGTCTCAGGACACTGTTTTGTTCCCTATTGGGAAACATGTAAACTGAGGGAAGAAATAGTGATTAACCTCTGTTGATTCCCATCCAAACAGGAGTGGGGTGACTAAGATTTCTAAACCCCAAAATTTCTTAACACTATTTTGGCATTTAATGTTTCTTATTTAGTCACCCCTCTATAGAATAGACTTAGCCTCTTTATCATTGAGGGCAAGTATTTAGCCTCCTATCCTTCTGTTTGTGGCCGATCACGTATAACCTGTTCCTTTTACACTAAGGCCAGGTAGTATGGACAATCTTGTCCCAGTTTATTAGGTAATAGTTTGTAGTGTGAAGTTACTTTCAGAATCAGTAAGTTACTAAACTGTTGAGCAGAAGATAAGCCCAAACCAGGGCTACGTGACTGTAAATACCTTATTTGAAGATTGACATTGATTGAAGATTGTGCGCTGTAAGAAATTTATGCCTCTGAGAGGCTGGACTATATTAACTTTTAAGCTCAGACTCATAGACTATGTAATTTAGCGGAGCAAAAATGCTCTTATAATATAGTGTACCTGTTCCGAGCTATAATGCTCATCACTTTGTATATTATCGTGTTATCCGCTGTGTTATCAGAGCTGACGAGCTGATTGTTATTCTGTTTAACTGTTATTTGTTCCAAATCCTAAACCGATTACAACGTGCTATGAATTCGTGTATTAGATTTATCTTTTCCTTACGCTATGATGTTCATGTTACCCCTTATTATCGACAACTTTCCCTTCTAAAATTTGAACAATATAGAAACCTCCACGTGGCAGTATTAATCTTTCGAGTATTGAAAGAGAATATCCCATACTACTTATCTTCACAACTCAATTTCCTATCCTCTTTCCACCAGCATAACACACGCTCTGGCAGTACACTTGCTATCCCTCTCAGCAGGTCAGCAGCATTCAGCCGTTCCTTTGTTGCAAATGGAGCTAGAATATGGAATTCTCTCCCCCACAACATTAGAGCCATACAATCCTTAAATTCCTTCAAGTTGTCTTGCCGTGAGCATCTCCTCGATATGTGCCGCCAGGCTGAATGAATCTGGCAGAGTGAATGTGTGTATGAATGTACGTTTACTGTGCTTAGGGTATTTAGTGTCAATCAACTTTTAACTTGTAACGATAGTTTAAGACATGACTAAGAATATTTATAGAGTTTATGTTATTTTGTTTCATATTTTGTTTCTAGTTTGTAATGGTAGTTTTAAGATAAGATTATGAATATTGCTCTCAGATGTACTATGTTAATGAAGTGTGGTTAAGTGTAAGAGAGGACCATGAGTCCTAACTTCGCCACTACAAATAAAGGCAAATATAATATATAATAATATGTATCAAATTTTAAAATAAAAAAGGAATAACATTTCGAATTTCGTTGTGTCTAGTTCTACCCTTATTAATTACTTGTCCACCCATTCATCCCTCACGCTTCTTATCCCTATGTGAGCCACGGAAACTTCGGAATAATAATAATAATAATAATAATAATAATAATAATAATAATAATAATAATAATAATAATAATAATAATAATAATAATAATAATAATAATAATAATAATAATAATAATAATAATAATAATAATAATAATAATAATAATTGCACCGGGGCTACACCTTTTCCGGCCAGTTAAACTGGGCGCCTTCTATAAGGCTATTTAAGTAATCTAACTTGATGTAATGTATTAAAAGATACTTTGGTTTTCAACTGCTAGATATCTCCGTCATCGTTTCAAGCACACCCTCCGGCGGGATAAACAATAATTAATTCTTAAAGGAAACTTTAATTTTACAGTTGGTAAACCTTAGGTTTTGAAGATTGTTTTGTTCATGTATCAAAGTTGTCGACACTTCAGCTGGTTACTTCTTCAATAGCAATCAATCTATCAGAATTTTGTAAATATTTTCTCTAGCCACTTAAAATTGGGGTGTTTGTATAAGAATCCATCCCATCAGTAAAGAGTTCTGGAAGCTTCTCCTCAAAAATACTCTAAAAGCTGGGTGCTTTAGGGCCGTATTATGTTCGTTGCTCCAGTTATTTGAGTGCGGCGTGTAATAAGGAGGCAGAGGCCGCGGGAGGCGTTAGGAAGGCCCAGTAACTCAAGGTAATGGCAGAATTTTCATAAACATGTGATAGCACCTGCGGATAGCTTGAGGGAACGTTTCAACCTCTTTTATTTCATGTAAATAATGTTGGTGGATTAAATGTAGAATTTTCGGCAAGTCCCTACTGGGACGTTTGTAGTGTAAGGGAACAAAGAGTGATTACCCTCTGTTGATTCCCATTCAACTTGGTATGGGGTGACTAAGGTTTCTAAACCTCTAAAATTCTTAACACTTATTTGGTATTTAATGTTTCTCATTTAGTCGCCCATGTGTATAATAGGCTTAGCCTCTGTATCATTGGGCTGTATGCCCAATTAGGGTTTTTAGGGTTTTGCCTATTTCTATAAGGAGGGCAAGAGTTTCGCCACCTAGCCTTTTGTTTATGGCCAGTCATGTCCAACCTATTCCTTTTATACTAAGGCCAATTTAGTATTGGCAAGTATACCCCTGGAATTTATGCCTGTTAAGTTTTTCTGGAGTTAGTTCCCTTTAGGAACAGTGTGTTACAAACTGTTGAGCAATAGATAAACCCGCATCAAGGCAACGGTTACTTTAATTAAGGACAACCGATAGGTTGTAAGTGTGCAATTAGGAATTGATGCCTCTGCAAGGCTGGACTATGACATAGTTGGAGCGCAGACTCTTACAAGTGTACCTTCCCAGAGCAAAACATGCCCTTAGTAAAATATTGTACCTATCAAGGGCAATAACGCCCGTTAACTATTGTAAATTTTGTACCTGATTTTCAGACTTTAAGTCCTTGTGATTTCTAGAGCTGACGAGTTCATTAATTTCGTTATTATTCATTCAGATTTTCTATTTATCAATTTTAAGGTAGAAAAAAATTCAAAAGTTGTTTACTTATGTTCTAGTTAATTGCTTGTCAACCCATTCACCCCTCACGCTTTTTACACCTCTGAGAGCCACGGAATCCCCGGAACAATAATAATAATAATAATAATAATAATAATAATAATAATAATAATAATAATAATAATAATAATAATAATAATAATAATAATAAGCCGAGTTGAGTGACTCAGACGTCTGAGCGCTTGTCTTTCGACCCGAAGTTAGCAGGTTCGATCCCGGCTCAATCCTTGTGTCATTTGAAGTTACTGTAACAGGGAAGCCTCGTGCCGGTGCCTCTACTACCATAAAAATAACTCCTGAGGGACAAAATTCTGGCACCTACGCATCTTCGTATAATCTAATAGTAGTTATAAGACGTACAGTAAAACAAAAACCTAATAAGAACAAGAACAAGTACAAGAATAAGAGGACGAGTAACTCCAAAAAATTATATGAAATTTGCGAAGTGTGAAAGTTAACTAAAACCTAGATGACTAGTGGCACAAGTGTAGACTCAAGATTTAAGTAGGATGTAGCACTATATTGTTATAGTGCATTGATTCAAGGTACTTGTCATTAATGGTGTTTGGTTTCGTTATTTGTGTAGTATATATAAGTTCTTATATTATTTTACGATTTATTTGTGTACTTATTGTAATAGTACTCCTTCAGTTCAGTTAAACACTGTAATTAAGGAGTCATACGATTGAAGAGAAAATAACTCTTGATGGGTAAAGCTGAAAAATATGGATTCAGTACCTGCATTCAATATCTCATATGTATTCTGCTATCAAAAATTCCATTTCATGAAATGCTATTTAAGTTTTACATTCATATTCAATTTTCATGTAAGATTTTTTTAATAAAGTCATTATTATTTGGTACGGGAGACTGTGTTCTAATTACCTATTAGGCGTATATTTTCTCGCAGTGCCCACGTTGATCAGTGGCTCGCAGCATGTTTAACACAGTGCATCAAGCAATTGTGAAAACGACTGTGCAGGGTGGCGACGCGTGCCTGATACGGTGGAGCGGTGCCAATAGAACCACAACAACAAGGGGTATTAGTTGGATTTTAGTTCCTTTTAGAACTACGATACACAGTTTAGATTATTTCGCTATTTTGAGGTTTATTCCCTGGGAACTAACGAATTTGGTCCCATTGGCGGCTGTTAAGAAGATATAATGCAGGAACTCCTTCTAAGGATTCAGATCTCTGCTGCATTTTAGATACCTGGATAAATGGTGTCTCGGTCATGAAATATAAAGTCTGAAACTGCTAACTCTGCCACGGAATATAACTTCAGATATTTAAACCAACCTTGGTACCTAACTTCTCATAGTGTAAACTACCCATAGAATATATATATATATATATTAAAAACTAGCGAATGTACCCGTGCTTCGCTACGGTATTCTACATTGTATTCGAATATCGAAGTAAATAGTGTACATGCAGTAAATAAGATTGTTTTAAAATTGCATGTCTCTTAGCGTTATCCGAGAAAGGGCATGGGGAGGTCCCAGTACGTTGTTTCCAATGTAAAGTGTTTGTTACGGATATGTGATATAACGGCAGGCTCACTTGCCTACTGCCATTCACAATCGAGTTGGGAAATTTATGTGCATTATAATTGCAGGCCCCATTGCCTACTACGCGGACAGAATCGATTTGGGGAGTTTTCGTTAAAATGGCAGCCCCATTTCCTACTTCCAGACAGATTACAAATTGAGGAGTTTCTATTATAATGGTAGGCAATTACCCTACTATCACTCGAAATTGATTTGTGCAGTGATCATTATAATGCCAGGCTCATTTTCCTACTGCCAGCCAGCTTACTGCCAGTCACACCAAGTTGGTGAGTTTCCATCAAAATAGCAGGCCACTATGCCTAATGCCAGTCACATCTTAGATGAGGACATTTCTTTATAATGGCGGGCACCCTTGCCTACTGTCAAACACAATCGGGTAGGGGAGTTTTAAACAAAACTGCATGCTCACTTGCCTTCTGCAAGTCAAATCGAGAAGGGAATTATTCATTACAATTGTAGGCCTTCCGTACTAATGACAGTTACACAGGAGTTGGAGAAGGAACCTTTTCCTACTGCCAGTCAAAGTCGGTGTGGGGAGTACTGATTACAATAGCAGACACACCCTTTCTCGATCGCTACAAATCGACATCAGTGAATATATATAGATCGACATACGAAAGTATATGCGTGTTTACAATATTGAAGACCTTCATTTACAGATTAACTGCTACTAAACGTACGTCATATCGACAAAGGATTATACCGAAAGACACGCCGGATTTAGTGGCCTAAATGGCTCGCCCTATGACATGTCATCTATTCTTGGGTCAGATTGAGTTAGAAACGTGGAACAGGGTAAAGGTTTTGTAAGATTATCTCACATTACATTACTTTTCGGATAATTATGTGACAGCTACATACATAGCATTTGGCTCACATATGGCTACTGGGTGGGCCAATTTTCGTGAAGAGTTTGATGATTTTGTATTTCATATAAGTAATCGAAAGTATGAATTATGCATGTGAAAATTCCCAATTGACTTAACATCGATTAATAGAGAAGAATCAAACGTAAAAGGGATACAGATACGGCAAAAAGTCATAAGACCAAGGTTGTAGATCATTCCAAATTGAACGGAGATTGTGCAATCCGTTATGTAATAGGAATTTCCGAAGGTGTGCACCATCATTAAAATTGCCTGCATATTTCGATATTCTTCGGGGATAAAAAGTGAAAAATTTAATGATCTAGGATGTTTTCCGTTCGTTAGAGGCTAAAACGTATAATTTTGTCAAATTTCAATTATCTTCTTTTTCTTCTGGCAGATTATGCCGCAATGTGGATTTTGGGCGAGGCGGGTAAAAATTAGGACTTTCAGGAAACTAAACCAAAAATTATGCAGATGGTCATTATTACCCCTTAAACGGAAAGCTGTACGAAAATTTCGCCAAAATGGTCAGTGTAGAGGCACACAGTTGTTACGATTTGATTTATATAGATAAGGAATCTGCTCCATGTAAAACACCTTTTGGGCTATGTCCGCAGGACTTAACCTTCAAAAGTGACCATTCATGATATCTCCCTTATTAATCCTCCTGACGAAAAAATGCACATGAAAAAAAAAAAAGGTTTTGAGGGGGAATTCCATCACGTTTGGTCGATTTCCAGTCAGGTTGGTCTTGTTCTGTATATATTGTGGAAAAGTAAAATCACCATTTTTGTTCCCTATAAACCGCCAGTCCATTCCGGAACATGAAATGTTATTTACGTTTAAAACCTACCTTTGGACAGGTGGATGCTAAATATAAATTTTGGTTCGAATGTCTTCAGTAGTTTTCAAGTTGTAAGGAATACGCTTTACACGCACCCGCTCGAGAGTTAAGTCTCCTTTATTAATCCTCGTATCGAAATGATGCACATGAGAAAAAAGGTTTAGAAATTAATTTCTACCGAGGTAGGTAGATTTCCATTAAGTTTGGATGTGTATATTTTGTGGAAGTGCAAAATCATTGTTTCGGTTTCGTATAAACCCCCAGTCAGTTCAGGGATTTAGAAACAATATTTGCCCTAAAACCTATCAAGGACAGGTGTATTCTAAATATGAGTCTTGGTGGAAATACATCCAGTAGTTTGTAGCACTCGCGTACATACGGCGTAATTAAGGATGAAAATAATACAGTTAAGAAAGTTGAAAGTAATAGAAAATGGATTATAACTGAGGACAGCCGGATAACGACAAATATGTAAATGCCAAGTGAATGTATTGGAAAATCAAATGCCCCTCAGTAGATTATGCTAGTGTGAGTTATGGATATAATAAAGCGGTAACAGAGGAGAAATTTAAGTCCAGTGATTTTTAGGTAAACAATAATAAGAAGATGACTAATGGTGTTATTACTTAATCTATTCGAGGGCGGTTATAACATCCAACGATATTCCGCCAATATCCCGCAGATAGGCCGATTGACGCCTCTCTTGCCTTCTACCCAAGAAACAACTACGAATTTAAAAGCATGATGAGGAAAATGGCAATACGTTACTTCCCTGCTGGCATGCAGTCAGAGACGTTGCCATGGTAACCTGTAGGTTCGTTGTCGGTGTGTCGGTCACTCAATGCAGAGCATGATACCAGCGGGAAATTGTAAATTTCTCCGTCATGTGAAGAGTAAGGTAAATTATGAACATAACGAAAGTTGTTTATAACGAAGAGGCGTTTCACGTACGGTAAACGAAGTTTACAGAAAATCAATAGTATAAGAGAAAATGGGGGAAAACCATTCTGCTTTTCCTATAAACTCCCCGTCTATTCAAAGAGTTTAAAATGATATGCATATCAAAACCTTCCCCGGGATGAGTATACTCTAAATATGAAGTTTGGTTGAGATCTATCCAGCCGTTTCGAAGTGACGGTGGGAAAACCATTCTGGTTTTCCTATAAACCCCAGGTCTGTTCAAAGATTTTAAAATAATATGCATATCGAAACCTTCCCCGGGATGAGTATACTCTAAAAATGAAGTTTGGTTGAGATCTATCCAGCTGTTTCGACGTGATGGTGGAAAAACCATTCTGGTTTTCCTATAAACCCCCGTCTATTCAAAGATTTTAAAATGATATGCATATCGAAACCTTCCCCGGTATGAGTATACTCTAAATATGAAGTTTGGTTGTGATCTATCCAGCCGTTTCGACGTGATGGTGGAAAAACCATTCTGGTTTTCCAATAAACCCTCCGAGTATTCAAATATTTTAAAATGATATGCATATCGGAACCTTCCCCGGGATGAGTATACTCTAAATATGAAGTTTGGTTGAGATCTATCCAGCCGTTTCGACGTGATGGTGGAACAGACAAACAAACAGACAAACAGACAAACAGACAAACAAACAGACACGAAACGTAATAACCACCGATTCGGTCTTGAGTTGACCTAAAACGGATAAATATGTGAAAAATTGGCAAAACAAAAGAAATTACAGACAGCGGACCCCCTACAATTTTATTTATATAGATGACGGATAAGCATGAGCACGTTGAAAAGTGCAGACTTCCACTTCGAGATTCATATCTCCTAAACGGTTTATGATATTAAGAAACGGTTTGCGCCATCAGACGCCTCATTTATCGCTCTACATGTTTGTTTCTAAACCATTTGCTCGTATCTCCCATATTAAGGGGGTAAATTGAGTTCAAATTTTGAATAGGGTGAAATTTGGGTGCATTTTTAACATTTTACATTACATTTTGCCTACTTATGTATAAGCTAGAATCATGAAATTTGGTACACATATGTCCCTTAATCGTGCCAATGTGCGCACACAACGTGATGATCCTATCATTGTTATAAGTGTGTCAAACAATAAAATATACTTGTAAAAATCACCATATTTACGAACAATCCAGAAATACGGCCAAATTTAACGTATAAGGGAGAGAGATACGACAAAATGTCACAGGACCAAAGTTGTAGATCACTCCGAATTGAAGAGACATTGTGCCATCCGTTTTGTGATACGACTTACCGTTTAGCCAAAAAATAGCTCAGAAGGAATGTCTGCACAGTCATTAAAATTGCCTCCATATTTCGATATCCTTGGGGGTAAAAAGTGAAAAATTTGAACATCTTGGAATTTTCCCGTCGGTTAGGGTTCAAAAGCTATAATTTCACCAAATTTCAATTGTCTACCTCGTCTCGCAGGTTATGCCGCCATCTTGATTTGGGGGGATGGGGGATAAAAATGAGGAAATTCCCGAAAATTTTTAAGCCCACGAAATCTATAGGTTATCGTTTTGGATATACCATACGACTGTGTTCTTATACTGAGCCCAAAATTTGAGCCCCCCCAGCGTGCCCCCTTCAGGGAATTTTGAGAATTTCTGATTTTTCTAGGGATCCTGGGGTCATCAGTTTCCCTCGTACCCAGTTTCAAATTTCTGAGATTTCTGGAAGTGCCTCATTAATTCACGTCTTTTTTCATTTTTAAATATTTATATATACATCGCTCCAGCCCGACTTGCTTTTATATATATAGATAGATGACGCATACGCATGAGCACGTTGAAAAGTGCAGACTTCCACTTCGAGATTCATATCTCCTAAACGGTTTATGATATTAAAAAACGGTTTGCGCCATCAGACGCCTCATTTATCGTTCTACATGTTTGTTTCTAAACCATTTCCTCGTATCTCCCATATTAAGGGGGTAAATTGAGTTCAAATTTTGAATAGGGTGAAATTTGGGTGCATTTTTAACATTTTACATTACATTTTGCCTACTTATGTATAAGCTAGAATCATGAAATTTGGTACACATATGTCCCTTAATCGTGCCAATGTGCGCACACAACGTGATGATCCTATCATAGTTATAAGTGTGTCAAACAATAAAATATACTTGTAAAAATCACCAAATTTACGAACAATCCAGAAATACGGCCAAATTTAACGTATAAGGGAGAGAGATACGACAAAATGTCACAGGACCAAAGTTGTAGATCACTCCGAATTGAAGGGACATTGTGCCATCCGTTTTGTGATACGACTTACCGTTTAGCCAAAAAATAGCTCAGAAGGAATGTCTGCACAGTCATTAAAATTGCCTCCATATTTCGATATCCTTGGGGGTAAAAAGTGAAAAATTTGAACATCTTGGAATTTTCCCGTCGGTTAGGGTTCAAAAGCTATAATTTCACCAAATTTCAATTGTCTACCTCGTCTCGCAGGTTATGCCGCCATCTTGATTTGGGGGGATGGGGGATAAAAATGAGGAAATTCCCGAAAATTTTTAAGCCCACGAAATCTATAGGTTATCGTTTTGGATATACCATACGACTGTGTTCTTATACTGAGCCCAAAATTTGAGCCCCCCAGCGTGCCCCCTTCAGGGAATTTTGAGAATTTCTGATTTTTCTAGGGATCCTGGGGTCATCAGTTTCCCTCGTACCAAGTTTCAAATTTCTGAGATTTCTGGAAGTGCCTCATTAATTCACGTCTTTTTTCATTTTTAAATATTTATATATACATCGCTCCAGCCCGACTTGCTTTTATATATATAGATGACGCATACGCATGAGCACGTTGAAAAGTGCAGACTTCCACTTCGAGATTCATATCTCCTAAACGGTTTATGATATTAAGAAACGGTTTGCGCCATCAGACGCCTCATTTATCGTTCTACATGTTTGTTTCTAAACCATTTCCTCGTATCTCCCATATTAAGGGGGTAAATTGAGTTCAAATTTTGAATAGGGTGAAATTTGGGTGCATTTTTAACATTTTACATTACATTTTGCCTACTTACGTATAAGCTAGAATCATGAAATTTGGTACACATATGTCCCTTAATCGTGCCAATGTGCGCACACAACGTGATGATCCTATCATTGTTATAAGTGTGTCAAACAATAAAATATACTTGTAAAAATCACCAAATTTACGAACAATCCAGAAATACGGCCAAATTTAACGTATAAGGGAGAGAGATACGACAAAATGTCACAGGACCAAAGTTGTAGATCACTCCGAATTGAAGGGACATTGTGCCATCCGTTTTGTGATACGACTTACCGTTTAGCCAAAAAATAGCTCAGAAGGAATGTCTGCACAGTCATTAAAATTGCCTCCATATTTCGATATCCTTGGGGGTAAAAAGTGAAAAATTTGAACATCTTGGAATTTTCCCGTCGGTTAGGGTTCAAAAGCTATAATTTCACCAAATTTCAATTGTCTACCTCGTCTCGCAGGTTATGCCGCCATCTTGATTTGGGGGGATGGGGGATAAAAATGAGGAAATTCCCGAAAATTTTTAAGCCCACGAAATCTATAGGTTATCGTTTTGGATATACCATACGACTGTGTTCTTATACTGAGCCCAAAATTTGAGCCCCCCCAGCGTGCCCCCTTCAGGGAATTTTGAGAATTTCTGATTTTTCTAGGGATCCTGGGGTCATCAGTTTCCCTCGTACCAAGTTTCAAATTTCTGAGATTTCTGGAAGTGCCTCATTAATTCACGTCTTTTTTCATTTTTAAATATTTATATATACATCGCTCCAGCCCGACTTGCTTTTATATATATAGATGACGCATACGCATGAGCACGTTGAAAAGTGCAGACTTCCACTTCGAGATTCATATCTCCTAAACGGTTTATGATATTAAGAAACGGTTTGCGCCATCAGACGCCTCATTTATCGTTCTACATGTTTGTTTCTAAACCATTTGCTCGTATCTCCCATATTAAGGGGGTAAATTGAGTTCAAATTTTGAATAGGGTGAAATTTGGGTGCATTTTTAACATTTTACATTACATTTTGCCTACTTATGTATAAGCTAGAATCATGAAATTTGGTACACATATGTCCCTTAATCGTGCCAATGTGCGCACACAACGTGATGATCCTATCATTGTTATAAGTGTGTCAAACAATAAAATATACTTGTAAAAATCACCAAATTTACGAACAATCCAGAAATACGGCCAAATTTAACGTATAAGGGAGAGAGATACGACAAAATGTCACAGGACCAAAGTTGTAGATCACTCCGAATTGAAGGGACATTGTGCCATCCGTTTTGTGATACGACTTACCGTTTAGCCAAAAAATAGCTCAGAAGGAATGTCTGCACAGTCATTAAAATTGCCTCCATATTTCGATATCCTTGGGGGTAAAAAGTGAAAAATTTGAACATCTTGGAATTTTCCCGTCGGTTAGGGTTCAAAAGCTATAATTTCACCAAATTTCAATTGTCTACCTCGTCTCGCAGGTTATGCCGCCATCTTGATTTGGGGGGATGGGGGATAAAAATGAGGAAATTCCCGAAAATTTTTAAGCCCACGAAACCTATAGGTTATCGTTTTGGATATACCATACGACTGTGTTCTTATACTGAGCCCAAAATTTGAGCCCCCCCCAGCGTGCCCCCTTCAGGGAATTTTGAGAATTTCTGATTTTTCTAGGGATCCTGGGGTCATCAGTTTCCCTCGTACCAAGTTTCAAATTTCTGAGATTTCTGGAAGTGCCTCATTAATTCACGTCTTTTTTCATTTTTAAATATTTATATATACATCGCTCCAGCCCGACTTGCTTTTATATATATAGATAAGAATCTACATACCTAAATATTGTCCACCTGTTCAATACAATAAAATATTACCACTGAAATTAAATGGCCTGTCTAAACATTATTTCTAATGACATGTTTCGACCTGCGTTCAGCTTGATGTAAAAGAAATAATACATACATATAAAACCGTAGTATATGAGAATAAAGCTAATAAGACGGAAGAAATAAGTTTTGTTGAATTTTTTTTATCATTCCCCAGTCTCGATGTGATCAAGATTAGTGCTGATTTGACTAGAAATAAGTCCAGAGTTGAACAAAAGTTGGTTGGCTGGAAGAGTATCGTTGAAATCAGGTGGACTGTTTTCAATGGAAATGTCAAATATTATCGGTCGTCAATATCAGAACAGAGTGAAATGTACGCTACGTATTTCTTCAATGCAAAATAAAAATTTTGATCAAGTACTCGCCCTCTCTTCCAGCCCCACATGTAAGTTGTTCAGGTCGGGTTGATGATGCATATTTATGTAGATTCATATTAATATTTTTTTTTTTTATATTTAAGTGGTCATGCTCATTTAAGGCGTTGGAATGTAAACGGTCTGACACCGTGGTAAGCTGGTTCGAGTCCCGTTGGTAGAAAACATTTCACCATCAGAATGTTGGCCGGCAGGGTACGAGAGGTGGTGGTATACAATTTCTAATCACTAGATTGCGGGCCAAAAGACTGGATTACATTCCAAACCTTTCTGCAGTACTCATATGGAGTGAAGACATATGACGCTGTTGATGGTGATTTGTCCATCGGATGTAGACGTTAAGCCTTGAGCAGACCCTTTGGTGCTGTTTAACAGGAGTAGGCTATGTGTCGGCACCGGATTCCACCTTCTCCCTTTCTACTATCATATACCACGTCAATCATGACATCTCATGAAGTTGACCTCAGGAAGGGCATCCGGTCATAAAATCCTGCCACGACAGATTCATCTCATCTCATACTCGACTCGGTAGAGAACAAGGGTTAGACGGAACCGAAGTTGAATTTTATCACATGCAACACATCATACAATCTAAATTATGGTGAAGTTCATCCACTCCATGGAATCTGAATTCTTATACTGATAGATCTGATTCTGATAGTGGTAGGAACACCATTGAATCTGAACTGTGACAGCGGTAACCCCACCATGGAATCTTCGTTTTTACAGAGTTCGCTCTACCATGGACTCTGATTTCTGATAATGGTACACTTTAACATCGGATCTGAATTCGGATAATAGTAGCTCCGTCATAGAACAAGAATTCTAATAGCAGTAACTTCGTCTGAATTCTGATAGTGGTAGCTCAACAATTGAATCAAATTTCTGATAGTGACAACCACGTCATGGAATCTGAATTCTGAGTGTAGTAACTCCGTCATGAAATTGACATATTTATATAAAGCCCTAAGAACCCGAAATAAGCAAACTTAAATCGTTTGCATTATATTTGAAGAATAGACCGTGGCCAATTTGCCTAACAACCGGTTGCTAACTATAGCCTATCTAAAGAGTTATATGGCAATTGAAGGCACGTTAAATAAATGACATTGTTATTCAGATCATTTTATGCTAAAATAAAAAAAAAGACAGCCCATGAAAACTCGAAAGAATCGAGATAACCAAAATACAGCAACGAGTGGTTGATAAGCACTCCAGAATATGCTTTACCGTATAGCTTCTACTCGTACAGTCATAGAGGTGCTGATAGCGGTATATCGACCTTTGAAACCCCTGTGGATGGGGGCGGTAGAATAACACCCACGGTATCCCTTGCCTGTCGTGAGAAGCTACTAAAGGGTGCCCCAGGGGCTCTTAAATTGCAAGAGTGGTTGGCGACCACGGGGTCCTTAGCTGAGTCCTGGCATTGGTCGACTTACTTGTACCAGACTCAACACTTTCATCTTTCCTATCCGGCCTACCTTGGTCAACTCTTGTTCTTTTCCGACCCCGACGGCATTCGGATTGCGAATCCTAGAGAGTTTCATTTTCACGCCCTACGTGGCCCTTGTCTTTCTTTGGCCGATACCTTCATTTTTGGAAGTGTCGGATCCCTTCCATTTTTCCCCTCTGATTAGTGTTATAAAGAGGATGGTTGCCTAGTTGTACTTCCTCTTAAAACAATATTTACCACCACCAGCAGCAGCAGCAGCAGCAACAACAACAACAACAACACTTTCAACGTTTGTGCTGACTTCTTTGAACAGGAGAGGGATAACAAGTGGTAAATTTAATATTACCTTGTGAGAGTTCCGGATCTATTCTAACATTATCGAGCTGTCGCACTCGAAAACAAGTGTCTCGATTAACTGTAGACATATCTTCAAGTTTCCTCTGTCCAAAATCTATTGCCTCCTTTAGGATTCAATTTTATCGTAATTACTCGGAAATATTCTGCTTGGCTCCCGGATATTAATTTTGCTTACATTTCCTTCCTAAGTGCTTCATTGAATAAGTTAGAGACTGCAGTCTCGCTCGCAAAGTGTTAACAATGCAACCAAAGGAATTCGTGAGCCAAACTTAGCAACTTCCACGTTTTTCTCTTAATTTCTGAAAGCAGAAGCAGAAGAGTAGAAGAAGAAATTTTAACAAGTTGTGAGGAGAGAAACATTCAGCACAAACACACACACAAAGTTTATCATCTGCTCGGGGAGAACAATGCAGAAGATACAACTCGGGGCTGGTAGACTAATATAAATCATCACGAAGTGTTGTGTATACGTCAGCAGGTTGTGTTTAGCGTTCTCTGCTTACCCTCTACTTCCTGTTCTCTATACCCGTTGGCTGTTATTTCACATGTCCCTACGATTTAAGCGGAGTTAGGATGTCCTTTCTTGTCAATGTTAAAATTCCCAAATACTGGATGTATTTGAAATACTTTTAACGAATGCCAGAATGATATTGAGACGGATATTTTTTGAACCTGTGTGAAGAAATGTCACATTGCCGAGACAATGAGGCCACGAGTCGTCAGATCCATTCTCTTAGATAAGACAGGGCAAACAGAACCATAAGTTATTTATTTAGCTTTACGTCGCACCGACACAAATAGGTCTTATGGCGACAACGGAATACTAAAGGACTAGGAGTGGGAAGAAAGCGACCGTGGACTTAATTAAGGTACAGCCCCAGCAATTGCCTGGTGTGAAAATGTAAAACAACGGAAACCGATCTTCAGGGCTGCGGACAGTGGGATTTCGAACCCACTACCTTCCGAATGCAAGTCGCAGCTACGGACCCTAATCACACAGCCAACTCACTCGGTAATAAATAAATAAATAAATTAAATAAATAAATAAATAAATAAATAAATAAATAAATAAATAAATAAATAAATAAAATAAATATGTATAATAAATAAATAATTCATATTCTAAATTAAAAAGTATTTCCTGTGCGAGAATGGTTATTTTATTATTCTAAAAATGGGAAAAATACAGAAAATGTGACCACGATAGCAAGCATAAAATGCACCACCAGATGGCCTCCCACTTAAGGTATGTTTATGGTCACCACGCTGTGTACCTTGGCGTGTAGATGTGCAGAGACGAGCAAGGTGCAATTTGATTTGCATAGATATCTATCATAAAACAGCAGAAAAACTAAACGTTTGACTGTAAATTAAAAGCATACTTAACTTCTGGTGACTGATTATGATGATGATGATGATGATGATTTTTGTTGTTTAAAGGGGTCTAACAACTAGGTCATCGGACTTTGGTGACTGTAAATCGAGGAATTGTAATCCACAGCTTGTTTCCAGTCATTCGACCGGGTCAGGAATGGAATGAATGGAGCCCCCATCTAGCGACGAGGATAGGAAATGTGCCGGCTGCCGAAGCCTGTCGCACTCCTCTGGGGAAATGATTAATGAATGACAGATGAAATGAAATTATATTGGAGAGTGTTGCTGGAATGAATTATGACAGGGAGAAACGGAGTACCAGGAGAAAAACCTGTCCCGCCTCCGCTTTGTCCAGCACAAATCTCATATGGAGTGACCGAGATTTGGACCACGGAACCCAGCGGTGAGAGGCCGGCGCGCTGCCATCTGAGCCTTGGAGGCTCAGGAATTGTTATACACTTTAAACATATATAAAGTAGTTTTCTTTAGAAAACTTGAGCAGGAGGAAAATAAAATCAATAAGGATGGAATATGACCAAAAGTACATCAGTGGAACGAAATAGACTGCTGCAACAGCGCCGCAAACCTGAGTCTACAGTACTGGTCTCTTGTAAAAACAGACGACAAAGGAAAGGACATTATAAATCACTCATCTCATACTTCTTACGTCGTTCATCATTGTTCGAAAAAATGTAGACAAATGCTAAATTATATGCTAAATAATAATAATAATAATAATAATAATAATAATAATAATAATAATAATAATAATAATAATAATAATAATAATAATAATAATAATAATAATAATCTTCATCAATCATCTGTACCTTCGTAGATTTCAAGAAGGCTTACGATTCAGTTGATCGTCAATTTCTGTTCAGCGTTCTGAAAGAACAGGGACTAGACTCCAAAACGCTAAACTTGATCAAACAGGCCCTCACTGACACGAAATCAAGAGTGAAATTCATGGGAGAAATCTCACACGAATTCCTGATAAAAACTGGTGTCCGGCAAGGAGATGGACTGTCACCCCTCTTCTTCAACCCCGTCCAAGATAAGGTGATGAGGGAATGGGAAAAAGAACTGAAAGCACAAAATAGCTGGAACGCAGTAAACATTGGGGCAAAAAAAAAAAAGCTTGAAATTCCATGCTTAGCCTTCGCGGATGACCTGGTCCTTTTGTCCAGCGATGAAGTCACAGCAATAAAGCAAGTTGAAATTCTCCAAGAATGTGCCAGAAAGGTCGGACTTCATATCTCCTTCCAGAAAACTGAATTTTTCTGTGAAAAACTTTTTTTTTTCTAGGGGCTTTACGTTGCACCGACACAGATAGGTCTTATGGCGACGATCTGTGAAAAACTAGACATCCATAGTCTCAATACAAAATACGGACAAATCAACAGAGTCCTTCACTTCAAATATCTGGGCGAAATCCTCGAACCAACCGGCCAAGAGAAAATAGTCCAAAACAACCGTGTCCAAAAGCTCAGGAGAGCTTATGGGAGAACAAGAGAAATCGACAACAAAAAATGCATGTCTCTCCACGTTAAGGTTAAACATTACAATACTGTAATCAAACCTGAGGCTTTATATGCAGGGGAAACTCTACCGCTTCATAGAGTTGGAAAATATCCTAAAAGAAAAGCGAAAAATCATGAGGAAAATTTTAGGACCAAGACACACGGGAGAAGGGTACCGCCTCCAAACCCGGAAATCCACAGAAAAATTATCTAATATTGCAGCAGACCTGAGGAAAAGAAGGCTAAAATTTTATGGATATGTTAAGAGGCTCCCAGAAATCCGACTAACTCACCAAGTTCTTGAAAGAGTTGATAAACTGAAGACTTTTCCTTGGATACGACAAACAAAAGCGGACATGAAGAACGCACAAATTCAACCTGAAGAAATTTTGAATCGAAATATATATAGAAAGAAAATTGACAAGTGGGAAGTTACTCCAGAGAATGAAGTACCAAAAAGAGCAGGTAGCAAGTGGACGGAACAAAGGAAGAGTATCTTTAGTCAACAGATGAAAGCATCCTTGATCCTCCGCAAACGAAATCATAAAGCTTCGTGTGTTCCGAAAGGGACCATTCACGCATAATAATAATAATAATAATAATAATAATAATAATAATAATAATAATAATAATAATAATAATAATAATAATAATAATAATAATAATTGTACCGGAGGTACACCCCACCCGCGCATTTAAATTAAGCGCGTTGGATAAGGCCATCTGCAACATAAACTTTGAAACTACTAGTACAGGAAGTCTGGACATTTTTCGACATATATCTCTACTTTTTTTGGCTACTTGTTTTACATCGCACCGACACAGATAGGTCTTATGGTGACGATGGGATAGGAAAGGTGTAGGAATGGGAAAGAAACGGCCGTGGCCTTAATTAAGGTACAGCCCCAGCATTTGCCTGGTGTGAAAATGGGAAACCTCGGTAAACCATCTTCAGGGCTGCCGACAGTGGGGTTCGAACCCACTATCTCCCGGATGCAAGCTCACAGCTCCGTGTCCCTAACCGTACGGCCAACTCGCTTCTGGGGTGAGGATGAACTAATAAAATTCTAAAGTAATTTTGTATGTTAAGGTTTCCTAGACTGAATTATTTAGTGTTTGTTTTTGATGTTCAAAAGTTATCGACACTTCTATCTCTTCCCGCCAAATTAAGGCGTTGGCCAATCAAAAATTTTGTACATTATTTATTCACCAATGATAAAATTTTGATATTTATTTGATCATACAATGAAAATTGGGGGTGTGTCAGGGCCTTGGCCCACAGTTTTCTGGAACCTTCCTCTCCGCTATAAAAGCTGGCACATTTCGGACCATCTTGTCTTTGTGATCGCTCCAGTCTGGAGTGTGTACGTAATGGAGGTAGGGGGAAAGGCTTCCTCGTTCATCTTCGGGAGGTCCACCAGCTCAAGTTAATGGCAGTTTCGGCTTGACTATGTGGTAGTCTTTGAAAGCTATCTCGAGGGGAAGATTTCAAATCTTTAGTAATGTAAATTTTATTTCCTCAAATGTAAATTTCAAACTTTAAATAGGAATTTCAAACTAGTTGAAAGAACTTAACCAAAATCAGGGAATATAGAGTGTTTCCCTATCAACTTGTTCTTGAGATGACTATCATTTTTTAACCTTTAAAATCTATCTTGTAATTTCTGTAACAAATTTTTCTCCATCTAGTCACCTCCGTGTATAGGCTTAGCCTCTGTAACGTCGGGCCATAAGCCCAAATAGGGTTTTATGCAGTTCATGTAAATTTCAGGGAGTGCATATGATCGCCTCCTCACCATTTTGATTTTCGGCCAGTAACTTTAATCTTTTGTTTTTACCAAAGGCCGGATTGAATGGGCACTCGTTACACCTGTTACAGTTAACACCATTCATTTCATTTTTAGGCAATTACACTGTTGAGCAGTTTAGACAGTCAATACTGTTTACTTTGTTAAATGTAGGTTGTGCCTTTTTTAGGCCTGGAACTTGTAAGTCTCTAGAATAACTTTCTGAAGTGTAAATTTGTAGAGCGAAGACATTTCTCCACTGATGTAAAACTGGTGAGATTCGTCTCCTTGACTGTTGGTCAAAAGGAGCGAGAGTGCTCATATAAAATTTGTAATTAGGGAGCTGCAAGCTCAGGTTGTTGATTGGATATTATATAACATTATTCTTTACCTGATGTACTATTTGATTAGCAAAGTGTAAAATTCAAAATTTAAAAAGAAGGAAAAAAGATAAATGAAGAAATATAGCTCCAATTTTAATGTAAATTATTTCTTTTACTCTTCTACATCCACCCATTTATGCTCTACCTCCTTTCACCTCTGCGTTCCACAAATAATAATAATAATAATAATAATAATAATAATAATAATAATAATAATAATAATAATAATAATAATAATAGCAACAGAAGAAATGAATGTACTGAAAAAGGTAGGAGAACACACAGGTTTGCGGATATCCTTTGAAAAGACGGAATTAATGTCAAATATCAAAGAAAAAACGACCCATCTGAACACCAAATATGGAACGATAAAACGAGTGCATAATTTTAAATACCTTGGTGAATGAATCCAATCAAATGGACTAGGTACTGAGGTCTTAGTGGCCAGAGCCAAAAAAAAAAAAAAAGAAGGAAAGAATGGAGGTAGTTTTCCAAACCACCCGGAACATTTACATAACAAAAGGTGCTTTTCTATAAATACCAAAATTTATCATTATGACACCGTCGTCAAGTCGGTATCTCTCTTTGCGTCAGAATGCCTTATCCTCTCTCGCTATGTTAGAGCAAAAATAGAGAGAGATACTCCACAACATTCTTGGCCCAAACTACATAAACGGGATGGACATAAGACATTTATTCTAAGATAGAGAAGATCACGGACACAATGCGCAAACGCAGGGCTCGTATCTACGGTCACCTACGACGGATGGACAACTCTCGATGCACAAAATGCATAAAAAAATGTTGACTCTAAACCAAAAACAGCAGTTCCCTGGTACGTTAACGTCAAGAAAGACCTCGATGACTTTTGAGACTTTCCCGGATATGAAGTGGACAACTGGTGCAAAGTGGCCGGATGAAAGCGCCAGAGCGAGCGAGCTAATGAGAGCCTACTGGATCGAAAGAAAACCGAGTAAACGCCGGAATGTCTAACGAAACTTATCATTGTACCTAGTTGGCCGGTTAGTGAATAATAATAATAATAATAATAATAATAATAATAATAATAATAATAATAATAATAATAATAATAATAATAATAATAATAATAATAATAATAATAATAATAATAATAATGTCTCAGTTACCGTATCTAGACATTCAACTTTACGCCGTTTAGGCTGCCTGCGCGTATGTTTTGTAGTTCCTATTTATTGTAACATATGGCAGATTATACCTAATCTCTGCTGGGTTATCTATGACTGAGATTTAGTGTTTTCGTGTAAACACCAAGTGTGTCACCAGAGATCTTTTACATGCACCTCCCGAGTGCAGGAAACCACCTAAAGAGCATTAATTGCGCAGCGTAACTATATGAGGTGCTATTATAGCTTCATGAGATTACAGAAAAATCTCCTTAAGGTACGTTTTTGGTGATTTCGTAGGTGTGTTCAGTAGACGGCAAAAGATGGTCTAGTGGATATAGCATAACATACTGCTTAACAAAGCAAGTATGGTCGTCACTGCATGTAGCCTGCTATTATCTACTTGAAATATAGCCTTGGTTTACGACAACGAACGGTCGACTGGTGTCAGAATGTCTTTCTCGTAATAACCACTCGTATTGGGTGTTTTGCGATCATATCCAATACAACCCTTTTCCATAATCCATTTTGTACGAATATAATTATTTAATGGCTTATTATTAACCGAAATCGGAAAATTATTGGCGGATTCTTCGCATCTGTATACACATCGCTTAGTGCAGCAATCCATTTCACGACCCTTCACTATCCATCCATTTCATTACTTTAAAACATTATAATGCAGCAAATCCTCAAATGTTATAACATAAAGTGTCTCTGCCCTAAAATGATATTTTTTCTTTGCCTTTTCTCAATTAATAGAGTTCCCACTTCATGTGGATTCAGCCGTTTCAAGGCCGGTTGGTCTTCCTGATGCCGACCGTAGGTGGAGGAAAGTATTAACAATAGCGTGTTTATTGCTGCTTGGTGATGTGGTGTTTTGATTTGTACAAGATTAAGATTATTATTATTTAGCGTATGGCTTATACAGACATAATCAGTAATATATATATATATATATATATATATATATATATATATATATATATATATATATATATATATATATATGTACATATTTACAGCTGAGAAACAAAATAATTTGTGCTTTACAATTGAATATCTAGTTCTTCAATCCAGCGTGCAGCGTGTGGAGTTAGCAGCAGGAAGTCATCTTCATCACCGTGATAGGCTCGAATCTTACATTCCCTGACGATATGACGAATAGTCTGGTGTGGAGCTCCGCAGTCACAGTCTGGATTAGGTAGCTTTTTCCCCTTATGGAGAGCGGCTCTGCACCGACCATGTCCTGTTCTGATTCTATTCAGGGCAGTCCAGGTCTTGCGTGGAAGGTGGGATCCACTTGGGAGTCTGGGACCTGAGAAGAAGGAATGAAGTGTGTTAAGACGAACACATAGATATAGTCCCTGAGTCAGAGCATAATTGAACGCAGTTAAAATCCTCGGCCTACCCGGGAATCGAACCCAGGGCCCTCTGAACTGAAGGCTATTACGCTGACGATTCAGCCAGGGAGCCGGACTGTCCCTGCACTAAGACAGTAATTATTATTAAGAAATTAAAACATAAGGGAAGAACTTTTAAATAGAGGTCATTCTTAATT
This sequence comes from Anabrus simplex, assembly GCF_040414725.1. Classification (NCBI taxonomy): domain Eukaryota; kingdom Metazoa; phylum Arthropoda; class Insecta; order Orthoptera; family Tettigoniidae; genus Anabrus; species Anabrus simplex. The sequence goes on along the minus strand of NC_090268.1, from coordinate 339,380,352 downwards.
GAATAAGATAGGTCTATTACGAGTAAAAGCCATTTGCGGAATATTGCATTGGTTCTAGTAATACTCGCTTTACTAACCACTATCCAAAGCAGGTTCTTGTGGGAAGGAATTACAAATGCAGCTCACCTCACTCGGAATACCAAAGTTTGCTTGTAAACTCGTTGAAAACTCCACCAGTTTGCTCACCATGTGTTACTTGGCAGACGAGTGCAGCTACAGGTAGCATCTCCTTAAGGATCCTCAAACACTTTCAAGCGTTCTTCTTGCTTCAACTTGTTCAACTAACAATTAGGGGTCGTCATAGCAACCATCTGCCGTGACGTCATCGTAGCTCTTGAGAATATGCTGGCACGTCGTGAAACTACATTACGCTCTGCAGTTAACGTATCACGAAGATGAGTTAAGCTTACCACTGATGCGACATAACATGCTTGTACTTAGTTTGAGAGAATTTAATCACGCCTTTTATATGGTGATTTGGCTTTAGGATATGATAATTCAAAACTATAGAGACGTTTCAGTGGGAGACTTGGAGGCTAGAAGGAAAAGAGAAGGCATATGTGCTACGTACAATGTCTATACTAATGTCATCTTTTGGAGAAATGACCAGTCGACTAAATATACCTATTACATAAGCAGGAACGACCATCCATAAAGTAGAAGGTAAACCACCTGTAACTGGAGAGTGGTCTCTGTTAGTGGTGCAAAATAAATAAATAAATAAATAAATAAATAAATAAATAAATAAATAAATAAATAAATAAATAAATAAATAAATAAATAAATAAATAAATAAATAAATAAATTGTCCGAATCTGTGGTTAGTGTGATTAGCTGCCACCCTGGAGGCCCGGGTTCGATTCACGGTTCTGCCACGAAATTAGAAAAGTGGTACGAGGGCTGGAACCGGGTCCACTCAGCCTCGGGAAGTCAACTGAGTAGAGGTGGGTTCGATTCCCACCTCAGCCATCCTGGAAGTGGTTTTCCGTGATTTCCCACTTATCCTCCAGTCAAATACCGGGATGGTACCAAACTTAAGGCCACGGCCGCTTCCTTCCCTCTTCCTTGTCTATCCCTTCCAATCTTCCCATCCCCCACCAAGGCCCCTGTTCGGCATAGCAGGTGAGGCCGCCTGGGCGAGGTACTGGTAATCCTTCCCAGTTGTATCCCCGACCCAATGTCTCACGCTCCAGGACACTGCCCTTGAGGCGGTAGAGGTAGGATCCCTTGCTAAGTCCTAGGGAAAAACCAACCCTTGAGAGTAAACAGATTAATAAATAAATAAATAAATAAATAAATAAATAAATAAATAAATAAATAAATAAATAAATAAATAAATAAATAAATAAATAAATAAATAAATAAATAAATAAATAAATAAATGGAAATCCACGGCCTGTTTCCAGTCATTCAACTGGGTTAGGAATGGAATGAATGAAGCCCCACCTAGCGGCGAGGATAGGAATTGTGCCGGCTGCCGAAGCCTGTCGCACCTCGCTGAGGCAATGATTAATGAATGACAGATTAAATTAAATGATACTGGAGAGTGTTTCTGGAATGAATTAAGACAGGTAAAACCTGAGTACCCGGAGGAAAACCTGTCCCTCCTCCGCTTTGTACAGCACAAATTTCACATGGAGTGACCGGGATTTGAATCATCGAACCCAGCGGTGAGAGACCGGCACGCTTCCGCCTGAGCCACGGATGCTCTAAATAAATAAATAAATAAATAAATAAATAAATAAATAAATAAATAAATAAATAAATAAATAATTAAATAAATAAATAAATAAATAAATAAATAAATAAATAAATAAGAACAGGATTACATTAAGATAAGTTCCGGATTTCAACTTCATAAGAATTTGAACAGAAATAAACAGAAATGTTTATACTTTCCTAAATATTTGAGTGTGACGTGATAGACTCTGATTATGTTCTTTTAGGAATGAAACATGTCATTTAATTTTAATTAAGTTGATTCTTGTTTCATTTATAATACAGTTAGCATATGGTTTCCTTATTAGGTAGTTTATAAACTCATTACTCAAAATTAGTTTCGACAGACTGAAGAATCTAACAATCATAAAAATATTATATACTTAATGCATTCCAGTTATTAATTCTTCAATTTACAATCGAGTTGGGAAGTTTTCATTATAATGGCAGGCCCCTTTGCCTAATGCGCAGTCACAATCGACTTGGGAAGTTTTCGTTACAATGGCAGGTCCCATTTCCTACTTCCAGACAGATTGCAGTTGAGGAGTTTTTATTATAATGTCAAGAAACTTCCCTACTGCCCGTCAAAATTGAGCTGTGCTGTAATCATTATATCCAGCGAGCTTACTTCCAGTCACACCGAGTTGTAAGTTTCCATTAAAATAGCAGGTCACTATGCCTAATGAAAGTCACATTTTAGATGGGTAGATTTGTTAATAATGGCGGGCACCCTTGCCTACAGCCAAAGACAATCGGGTATTAGAGTTTTGAACAACATTGCACGCTTCCTTGCCTTCTGCAAGTCAAATCGAGAAGAGAATTATTCATTACACTGGTAGGCACTCCTTACTCCAGTTACACAGGAGAAGGACCCCATTCCTACTGCCAGTCAAAGTCGATGTAGGGAGTACTGATTACAATAACACACACACACACCCTTTCTAGATCGCTACAAATCGACATAAATGAATATACCCAGATATATAGATCGGCATGCGAAAGTATATGCACGTTTAAGTTATTGCAGACCTTCATTTACAGAGTAACTGCTGCTAAACGGTACGTCATATCGGCAAACGGATTGAACCATTAGACGCCGTATTTAACGGTTTAAATGGCTTGTCCTATGATATTTTCTCGTATCGCATCTATTGTTGGATCAGATTGAGTTAGAAACGTTGATAGGGTGAAATTTGGTGAAGTTTGTCTCACAGTACATTACCTTCGCATAGTTATGTGACAGCTACAAACATAGCATTTGCCTCACATATGGCTACTGGGTGGGCCAATATTCGTGTAGAATTTATTGATTCTATCTTTCTTATAAGTGATTCAAATTATGAATTATGCGTGTAAAATGTGCAAATTGTGAAATTGTGAAATAGAGACAAATCTAACGTATAATTGATAGAGATACGACAAAAAGTCATAGGATCAAAGCTGTAGATCACTCCAAATTGAACAGATATTGTGCCACCCGTTTTGTGATGGGACTTACCGCTTTGCCGCGACATACCTCAAAATTAAAGTCTGCACCGTCATTAAAATTGCCTCCCTATTTCGATATTCTTCGGGGATAAAAAGTGAAAAAATTAAAGATCTTGGGGAAGCCTTCCGTCGGTTACAGGCTAAAACGTATAATTTTGAAAAAAAGGAAATCAATTTTCTAACTTGTCTGGCAGATTGTGCCGCAATCTTGATTTTGGGGGAGGAGGGTAAAAATGAGGACTTAAGGAAACTAAAGCTAAAAAATAAGCAGATGCTCATTATTACCCCTTAAACGGATAGCTGTACGAAAAATTTGCCAGTCTAGTAAATGTACAGACGCATGGCCGCTACGATTTTATTTATATAGACACGTAAGGAATCTGCTCCATGTACAACACCTTCTGGGCTATGTCCGCTGGACTTATCCTGCAAAACCGACCGCTTATGATATCTCCCTTATTAATCCTCCTGTCGAAAAAATTCACATGCGAAAAATATTTGAGAAATAGATTTCCATCAAGGTTGGTCGATTTCCAGTCAGATTGGTCTTTATATATTGTGGGAGATTAAAATCAATGTTTCGGTTCCCTATAAACCCCAAGTTGTTCCCAAGAATTTCAAATGGTGTGGACCTTAAAACCTACCTTTGGACAGGTGGATGCTAAATATAAAGTTTGCTTGAAATATCTTCAGTAGTTTACAAGTTACAAGGTTAGGCCCCTTGAAACAACAAGCATCATCATCATCAACAACAACAAGTAATAAGAAATACGCTTTACACGCACCCGCTTTTGAGCTAAGTCCGTTGGGACTTGTGCTGAAAAATCGTCCGTTAATGATATCTCCCTTATTAATCCTACTATTCACATGGTGCACATGAGAAAAAAGTTTTAGAATTTGATTTCTATTAAGGATGGTAGATTTCCATTAATTTTGGATGTGCATGTTTTTTGGGAGTGCAAAACCATGGTTCAGTTTCGAATGAACCCCCAGTACATTTAGGTATTCAAAAATAATATTGGCCTTAAAACCTACCCAAGGACGGGTGGATTCTAAATATCAAGTTTGGTAGATATTTATCCAGTATTTTTCTAGTTATAAGATCTCAGACAAACAGATAAACACCAAAGCTAAAAATTATGCAGATGGTTACTATTGCACCTTAAACGGATAAATGAACAGAAATTTCACCAAAATAGTCAATGTACAGACACATGGTCGTTGTCATTTTATTTATATAGATTAGTTTCGGTAGTTTGAAGCGCCTAACTCTTTTACATTAACTGAGTCAAAATTGAAAACAGATGGCTTCAGATCTTACAAATTAACTACATCAGTCTTAAAACCCCTTCCCAAAATTGTAAGATGATTCAAGAAAAGATTCCAGCCTGTAAATGTTGGTGTTAATTTCAATGTGATGGTGTTTTACCTACAATGTTAAATCACTATGCCACTAAATATATTGTAAATCGTAGTATTTTTTTTTTGCTAGGGGCTTTACGTCGCACCGACACAGATAGGTCTTATGGCGACGGTGGGATAGGAAAGGTCTAGGAGTTGGAAGGAAGCGGCCGTGGCCTTATTTAAGGTACAGCATCCGGGAGATACTGGGTTCGAATCCCACTGTCGGCAGCCCTGAAGATGGTTTTCCGTGGTTTCCCATTTTCACACCAGACAAATGCTGGGGCTGTACCTTAATTAAGGTCACGGCCGCTTCCTTCCAACTCCTAAGTCTTTGCTATCCCATCTCGTCATAATGCCTATCTTTGTCGGTGCGACGTAAAGCTACTAACAAAATAATAATAATAATAATAATAATAATAATAATAATAATAATAATAATAATAATAATAATAATAATAATAATAATATCCACCTCTGCAGTGTAGTGGTTAGTGTGGTTAGCTGCCACCCCCGTGGAGGCCCGGGCTCGATTCCCACCTCTGCCACGAAATTTGAAGAGTGATACGAGGGATGGAACGGGGTCCACTCATCCTCGGGAAGTCAAATGAGTAGAGATGGGTTCGATTTCAACCTCAGCTATCCTGGAAGTTGTTTTCCGTGGTTTCCCACTTCTCCTCCAGGCAAATGCAAGGATGGTACCTAACTTAGGGCCACGGCCGCTTTCTTCTCTCTTCCTTGTATATCACTTCCAATCTTCCCATCCCCCCGCGAGGTCCCTGTTCAGCATAGCAGGAGAGGCACTGGTCATCCTCCCCAGTTGTATCCCCCGAGCCAGAGTCTGAAATTCCAGGACACTGCCCTTGAGGCGTTAGAGGTGGGATCCCTCGCTGAGTCCGGGGGAAAAACCAACCCTGGAGGGTAAACTTATAAAGAAGAAGAAGAAGAAGAAGTAACCAACCACCTACTCGTGGAGAAACCTAAAAAGAAAAGTGGTAGGAAGTGGTCCACTGATCGCAAGATGCAACACAGTGCATTAATGAAGAAATTTTGGGAGATTAAGAAGGCGAAAATCATCAGGCGAACGAACAAGTTCAAACGCGTTCTTTGAATGTGTATAAGAATGGAGAATAATAATAATAATAATAATAATAATAATAATAATAATAATAATAATAATAATAATAATAATAATAATAATAATAATAATAATAATAATAATAATAATAATAATAATAATAATAATAATAATGCCTAGAGTTTTCTTCGGATATTGCATACATAGGGGACAGTTTATTGTTGTCGTATTGATTGAGGAGAATATGTGTGTTTGGTCTTCGGACCGGAGGCTGATTGGATAATTAAATGGCACCACCAAGGCTTCTGTGGCCAGGGTAGGCAGCAAAATTTATGGTGGCGCCATAATATGAGCGTACAAGGCATGATGAGGAGTAAGGTAGTTTTTAATTGCATTCCGGATTAGGTTATAAACTTTCATTGAAGCACAAGTGGCCCTATGAGTAGTATATTTCATAACATGCAGATACACTAGTCGGGATTCAAATGTCATTACTCAGCATTATCTCAGCGGCTTCTATACTGTCACAATCATAAGTGAGACTGAGATCTCGGTGGAATTTCTCTAGCCTGTACTAGGAGACAGATGGAGAAATACTGCATCCATCAAGAAATAACAATAAGTAAGTGGAATAGAAGCACTAAACTCGAAAATCGCGCGGCTGTGAACTTGCATCCGGGACATAGTGGGTTCGAATCCCACTGTCGGCAGCCCTGAAGATGGTTTTCTGTGGTTTCCCATTTTACCCCAGGCAAATGCTGGGGCTGTACCTTAATTAAGGCCAAGGCCGCTTCCTTCCAACTTCTAGGCCTTTCCTATCTCATCGTCGCCATAAAACCTATCTGTGTCGGTGCGACGTAAAGCCAATAGCAAAAAAATAAATAGAAAATACAGAGATTTTTAGGTTTTATTCTCCCTCCTCTAACAAAGAACATCAAGACTTCGCCTCTTAAATTGGTGTATTGATCGTCAAGAACTTCTTTCTAGAAGAATGAATTTTGTTTATCATTTACTATGATAAAATTATCCCGTTTGTTACATGTTGGTATTCAAACCTGTGCTTTTCTTTAAACCACCTGACTTAAAAGGCTATGATTTACACTAACTTGTGGATTAAACGTTAATACATAAGCGATTAGAATTGCTTTAACAAGTTTAGATGTTTAGAGTACGCATTCAATACGTAATTCAGATTTTGCTTGTGTGAATGATCACATTGAATTACTTTGATATCATTTTATAACTTTTGATATTTTGATTGTTACACATCCCTTTGTCCCACAGACTTCTAATAATATTATTTTCAAAAATAACCATTCAACCCATATTATGCGAAAAATTCATATGTATCTTGAATAAGACGATCTTTAACATCTTAACTAAACCATATGCCAATTCATTTAATTCAACACGGCTGATTGTTACCAAGTTCAACGTCCAGCACATCTTAGTAAGACTTATGACCCGAAGATATTAGAGGTTTTCATTTTCCGGTCTTTAATGGACTTCGACATTCTCTAGCTGACACTTTCATTCTTAGAGACATCGTTCAAGTTTTGGCACGTAAGTCTGATATTCCGGACAATCATTAATAACAGGGCACTTAAAACATTTTTGAAATATTGTACTTAAACGTTTACTAGACAATTTGATAAGACAAAATCCAGGAACACTTGAAGTGATCTACACAAACAACCAGTTCTGGTGATACCACCAGCTGTGCATTTACCTTAATGGCACCCTCGTGGAACATATCTCAAGAAGACGATATAACGTTAGAAGAGACTTTCATCTCCGGAGGGATAGTAGCATCTAGGGTAAGCATTAAGATGCGTGAAATATAATACTTCACTTTACTTATCTTACACGCCTCCAGGCCCTAGTGCCAGCTCTAATTTACAATTCTTACATTTAATCTCTGTGTCTCCAAGACATGGTATAGGAGAATGATTACAAAAGGCATTCAGCTTGAGTGGATACAGCTCTAAGTTCTAGATGTTGTCGGGTATAACACTGAAACAGAGGAGATAAAGATTCATTTTTTTGCTAGCTATTTAACGTCTCCTGAAAACAGGTAGGTTTTGAATTGTTATCCTCTATGCACATTGTGCGCAATAACTTATTATATATTGATACGTAATACAAGTTTAAGGGACGCAAACCATGTTGTATAATGTGGTTAAAAGAATGGAAAAATAACAGAAGGCTGTGAATGACGTGACCGTGAAACTGTGTATTAAAAGTTACAAGTGAACCTAACTCTGATCGCAGAGATTAACTAAAATTGTATTCTGAGGTACATTATTCGGCAATATAGTGCGTAGTGATACAACATTGCATAACAACAGAATAGGTAAGAAGTGCTGTGTATTTGAAATTACTCACAAGCTAAAGTGAGGTTAAGTAGAACAGTGGTAGTAAGAAACAGACTGTGCATTTGATTGTGCAAGGAGATCTCAAGATGCCGCTCACCACAGAGTTTACTACCGTAGAGGACAAATGTAACATTTGCTCCAAAACAGTAACTAGTAAGGACGAAGCAATTGAATGTGGGAGTTGCCATCAGTGGCAGCACTTTCATTGTTCAGAACTAACTAAAGGAGAATATGATATCGCAAAACGGAAGAATTGCAAACTAACATGGCTATGCATAGAATGTAAATCAAAGATCAACATTTTTGACATCGAAAGGAGTGTGTTTAATAAGGTATCAGAATATTTGCAAAAGTTGCTTAATGATCTGAGGATTAATATCACAAATGAAATAGGGAAGGAAATTCACAATGCGATCGGAAAAGAATTTGAAACATTTAGTAGATCCTCAGTTATAAATTATAAAGGATCAGCCCTGAATGTGCTCAATTAGGTTAACTCGGTAGATATTGATATGCTACCTGACACAAACTCAAGAGAGATGATGTCATGTAGAGAATCTGAAGAAATGAAGAGACGCAAAGCAACGCGCATGACGGATCATAACCTTAAGCCAAAGAGGGTCTTGGAATTAACAAGTGTTTCTACCCAAGGAAATGTAGGTGGTAGAGAAGAACTTCCTCATTGCAATAAAGATACTACACCATTAATAAGATCTGAACAACAGTCTTCTGATAACGCAGAATGGGTCGAAATCGTCAAAAATAGACGGAGATCTTACATAACATCAATGAAAACTCCAACTTTCATTGGAACAAAGCAGAACGATTTAGAAAAGGAGAAAGATGAAAAGAACATGGAACTTCGTGCGGCTCCCCGAAGAGCATGGCTCTACATAGGCCGATTGGATCAAAATACTTCAGTAAAGATGATAAGGAATCACTTGAAGAACTTGAAAGTAGAGGAAGTCATAGAATGTGAACAACTCCAAACAAAAGGAATATTTAAATCATGCAAAGTGGTTATCCCTCTCAACGATCTTGGAAAGGTCATCGATCCGGAACTCTGGCCAGAATATGTCATAGTGAGGAGATATCGTCTTTTTCGACAACAGGGAAAAGAAGAAAAATATAACACTCAATTTCCTCCTTTGGAATGAGGAAGGGCTTAAAACACGTTGACTTTAGCTACGGGAAATCTCATCGACAATCAAGACATTATTATCATGACTGAAACATTTGCGACCACCGAAATCAACATACCCGGATTCTACTCAGAGCAAGTACTCGCCATACAACGGCAACGAGGCAGACCCGTGAGTGGTATTGCCTGCTTCTTTAAACCCGTTGTTGGAAAGTTGTCATGCACTTATAGAGACAAGAACATTATCATAATGGAATCTAACAAATTATCGGTAATAGGATTATACCTCGATCCTTCCTCAGCAATGGAAGACGTATTATATATTCTTATGACTGCTCTATCGAAGGTGAAACAAGAAAATAATACAATCATTGCTGGAGACTTAAATTGCAGGATAGACAACAATGAATATCGAGGTCATGAATAGCTTCAAACGTTGGAGGAAGAAGGATTCACTCTTGACAACAGCAAATCTGACAAGACGTACTTTGCCCACAATGGAAGCAGTACAATTGATGTTTTATTTTTCAAAGGTGCTGGACTTAAATTAATTGATTATAAGGTATACTACTCATCTCAATAGTCAATATTAAAGAAGCACTGTCCAATCTCAGCGATATTTGATTTGGATGTTCTTTCTCGCCCTTGGAATGCACCAATCGTTATGAAGCCTATAGCTCGAAAACTTAATGAGAGTGTCCTCCTGCAAAGCACTGATAAAATCATTGACTTAAACCACAAAATAATGAAAAATGAATTGGATACTGCAGCTTCTGTTTTAGAAGACATCTTCAAATCTGCCTTCATCACAATAACTCCGCGAAAATCCAAAAAGTGGTCAATCAGACCTGTTATTTGGAAAGAAAGCAAGTTCTAAAGGCTCTTCATGTGGCGAAAACAACACTGAATATAGAAGACTTAATTAAATACAGTCAGCTCAGAAGTAAATACAAAGAACTACTGAAGACTTCTAGAAACAAGTATATTGAACTTGAAGCAATGAAGATGGCTGACGAAGCCAAGAAGGACAAATTCTTAGCATTAAAACCACGTAAAGTTCCAACAACTGGTAAAATAGATATGAATACCTGGGAGAAGCACTTCTCACTCATCCTAAATCAACTAAGATCCTTAACAGCCTATTCAATAAAGTACGTTGAAGCAGAGAGGGGAGGCATCACTCTATTCTCACAAAAAGAAGTCTCTGACACTATACTCAAACTAAAAGATGTAAAAGCACCGGGTCCTGACGGCATTTTCAGTGAACACATTAAAGCTTCAGCAAATGTATTACTTCCATCCATAACGAATCTTATGAACCTATACTTGTTACTAGGATACATCCCAAAAGCGTGGAAAAACTCCACATTGAAGGAAAGGGTAACTTGCTTGATCCAAATTCCTATAGATGGATTGCTCTGGAGAATAATTTGTTAAAGATACTCACCAAGTTAATAACCACTCGACTGACGGAAGAAATTGAAACCAAACTTCCTGAAGAGGAATTTGGATTTAGAAGAGGTAGAAGTACTCTGCACGCAATAAGAAATTTACTGGACGATACACATAACATCTTACGACTACCAAGGGGTAAATTTCACACAGTGTTCATAGATTTTTCCAAGGCCTTTGATAATCTTAAAAGAAGCATTATATCGTCGAAGCTAGATTCTCTTGTTGAGGACAAGGCTCTCACTATTCTGATCCATAACATGTTGATAAATAATACTGTCATCATTTCAGACAATATAACTTCATCAAGGGAGATCACGCAGACAAATGGCGTTCTACAGGGCGACCCTCTCAGTCCTCTATTGTTTAATGTAGCTATCTATGATGTGGTGCAAAGAATAAAAGAGGTGTCAAACGAAGTAACCATGTATTTATATGCTGATGATATGGTTCTAGGATCACACGATGTTAAAGAGCTACAAAAAGCACTGGATGCACTGGAGAAGTGGACAGATACAAATGAATTGCAAGTAAACATTGAAAAGACTGTCTACATGATTTTCAGGAAGGGTGGACGAACATCCTCAAACAACAAAGTGACGTATAAAGCGGAAACATTAAACGACGTAAACAGTTTTAAATATCTGGGCTTGACGATGCAGACGACAGTAAACTCCTTTAGACTTCATATTAGGCTACGTGCTGCGACAGCTATGAAAGCAATATTTGACATCAATAATTTAAATACATTGTCTCTTAAGACGGCCATGACCTTGTTTGACGCAAAAATAATCCCTATTTTAACATATGGACTGGAAATCATTTGGGATAAGCTAACAAAGAATGACCTACACACTCTAGAGAAAATCAAAGCCCGATTCTTAAAGACAACCCTCTGTGTGTCCAGATTTACTAGATCAAGACAGGTTTATGAACTTGCAAAGGAGCCCTTTTTAATTGAAGATTTGAGATTCAAGCTTGCTCTACCTTATACAGACCAATGGAAGAAACCCTTGGATGAAAGAGTGGCCAAAAGGAATGATATTTGTCCTGAATTCTATTCGACTGAAGCAATGACGAATAGAACTTGGACCAATACAAAACAGGATCTCCAACATTTTATCAATTCTATGGCAATTCATGGATACCACTATAAATTCTGCAAAACTAGGATCTTTCATGAACCTGACGATAGTTGTGTGTGTGCACTGTGTAATTTGACTTGTCCTCGTTACCATGTTGTGGAATGCTCTAAGAGAAATACGCCTATAGTAGACTTATGCTTAAATGACATGTAATTGCTTTATATACACAAATTGTGTGCTCTATTAAATTAAAACAGGTAGGTTTTGGTGACTCTGGGTGGGAAGGAGACAAGAATTGGAGGATAGCGGGCATGGAATTAATTGATCAACAATCCCTGGTGCGAAAATTGGAAACCATTGAAAACTATCATCAGGGAAGCCGACGATAGGGTATTAGCTACTTTCTCCCTAATACAAATCACAATTACAAGACTCGTACCGCTTAGCCAAACCATATAGAATATTTGCGAAGGTATTATCTAATTTGCGACAAAAATGACGCTTAGGTATTTGAGGAGAAACCAATCAAAATGTGTAATGTCCATTAATACAAATTTTTTAGGGGAAGCAAAAACTGACAACTCCTAAAGTATTCATTAAAACATAATGCAGTTTTCACAGTTAGTTCCTTATTGGGATACTGAATTAGATGGCATGTTGCAAGAGGTCAGTGATTTATTGGGGATGTTAGACAGTTAATTTACATTTTGTACAATATTCGTTTTGATGTATTTTATCGGATATCATATTAGTTTACTGTACTTTTATGCATCATTAGTCCACATTAAGTAAAATACCTGAAAATTATAACTTATAAAATTAGACTTTCAATCACTTCAGATTTACAGTATATACTTATAACAGCAAAAAATGAGTATATACCTGAAGGAATTCAACAAAGACTTTGTAAAACTGGTTCAGTGCAATATTTTTATAGGCAGAATATTGTCTAGAATAGGCATTTTATGAAAGGAAAGTAACATGAAAATATGTCATTGGTGGACATTATACGTTCTGAAACAGTCACCGCGTGGACAATATACGATTTGTTTTAACCTCTAATTTTAAAGACATGATTTCAATGTTACAGTAAACAGATAGATAAAATAAGAATGCGGTATCATGTAGAGCACGAAAAATGCTCCACGAAACCTCATCAAAGTCAATTTAGCCCAGAGGTGGACTTTATATGTTTCGATTGGCTGCTCCTCATTTTTGAAATTCTCCTTGATTCTGACGTTTTACAGTGTAATGGTTGCTAATGGCTTTACATCGCAGCGACTCAGTTCCGATGGTGTCATTCAGAGAGGACAGGGTTCGAATCGGGCCTCAATTAAAGTTCAGCCCCAGCAGTTGCTTGGTGTGAAAAGAGTAATCATGGAGAACTACCTTCAGGGCTACCGAAAGTGAGGTTCGAACCCCTATCTCTGGTATGCAAGCTCACAGGACCTGAACAACGCGGCTACAGTAAGTCACTCGGTCAGTGAAATAGATTGTTCTCGGTATGATTTTCACTTCTTATGTTTTAGCCCATAATTTCACTCTTTATAATCTTCAGATTTAGGACCCTAAGTACCTCTTATTTCTCTTTCTTTAAACTCATTGATTGTTCATGTGTTCCCGTGATTTAAATGTCTTTCAGTTACTTCTACATCTTCAAATAATACCTGAGAGCCCATTCGTATTCCCGCAGCAAGAAGACTTGCATGACCTGTCAGAATCTTAATGTATTGAAGCCAGCTGTCCATAGTGTAGGGGTGGTGTGCATGTCTCTTACCTGGAGGACCCAAATTTGATTCCCCACAAGTTCAAAGATTTCATTTCTGGACTTAGGGATGGAACGGAGTTTTTTTACAAATTGCTTTACGTCGTACCGATACAGATAGGTCTTACGGCGATGACGGGTTAGGAAAGGGCTATCAGTTGAAGGAAGCGGCCATGGACTTAATTAAGGTACAGCCCCGTATTTGCCTTATATGAAAACTAGAAACTATGGACTGCCGAGAGCGGGGTTCGAATGCACTATCTCCTAACCGCACGGCCAGCTCACTCGGTAGGTGCGGAGTATACTCACCCTCGTAATATCATGTCACAGTTCATTATCTGCTGGAATTATGACTGGGCAGCTTTCGTTTTGGCAGAACCAAGTCCCTAATTGGCTGTTGTACCTCTTGTTTGAAAATATCTCTATCAGGAATTAATGTTCTACCTTCCCTAAACAGTATTTTCAGTAGGTATTAGTTTCTGAAGATTTAATTATTCTGAACAAAGCTAGGTATAATGAGGTATTATTGAAAGTCAAATAAAAGATTTCGGGGTTTGCCTAGAGAAATTGTCAGTTTACCCGGAAGTCCATGGGTTCGATTCCCAACCAAGAAGACTGGAACCGAGTCTTCCACTTCCGAAAAGGCACGTGGCCATATGTTTCACTCGGCTTATATCAAAAGCGATATTAAGTTAATTCCTGGTGACAAAGATGACGAGGTGTTTAGCTGATCACTCTATTCTATTAGAGTGCCTGGGTTACGGATAGACAAATCCTTTACTTTCTACTCCTCAAAGTCTTTCACGCCCTCTACACATATGATTTTGAAAAGGGATATCTAGCACTAAAACAAAAGTGCCACTTCTCCAAGTCCATACACATTGTTACAATGTTATTAAGTGAAATATAATGTAACACACATTTGACATTGATCTGCAACTGGACAATACCACTGGTCACTGATTTAAACTACAACACTGTTGAGTATACCATTGTGCGGCAGCAGGGTAATTCTGAATATAGTTCAGCAAAACGCTATAGAAGAAGCTGATATGTTTCCCAAACAGTGTGAGCTGTCGGCCCAACTTGCTACAACCTCTGTTTGTTGAAATTGCTTTTGTGTATGACAAGTTGAATAATAAGACAGGTAGATATAGCTGAATAATGCAAGAATACATATTTCAGTTTGTAAATGGCAATGTTCTAAAGCATGACAACGCTCCTTCTGTCGGTTAAATGAGAATAATGATTGTTTACATTCTCTTGTCGATGAATTTGAAATAAACCCAAACCAGAGTGTTATCTGGCATTTCAAAACGCTCAATTCATGTGGACGAGGAAGGAAGTTAAACAAAGGAAGGTTTATCATGAAAAGACCTGGATGTTTGTTAGGAATATTCCTCCCCTTTATTTCATGCATTATTTAAAACTACAGCATGTAATTTCATGCAAATTATTACCCAAACTCCATGACCGTGCTTTAGAAATTGTATTTTTAGGACACCTGTTCTATCTTTCTTCATTGAGAACACTGTACGTTCATTACGCGATACTTGTTCTTGGCCTTCATTACTCATACGACTTTTTTTTATTAATATGACAGCCACTGTAGTAAAATTTAATTAAATTGACATTGCAAGGCATTTTACATAATGCCTAGTGGTGATTATTATTTTTGCCTTTGTCACAGGTCTGAAATTTCACGACCACATGCGGCCGTATACCACCTCCATCCGGGTACCCTAATAACATATGGGGGAATTTCTTTGCTTCTCCTCGGGACAGTGTTAGTTCCACCACGGAATTACAATTCTGATCATGTTAAATCCATCATACACACACAAAAATAATTTCTCTTCTTAATTTCCAGATTTAAGACTGACTTCGAAATTTTGCTTTTAATTTAAAGATTTCTTGAATTAAATTGTAATGTGAAAAATGTTGTCATTTTTTAATGATTAAAAATTTAATTAAAATTGTTAACGTGTGAAAAATAAGAGATAATTATTCTTAAATAATTCCTGTCTTGAAAGTCCATTATACTCTTAACATTTAATTATTGGTTATACTAAAAATAATGACAAATTAGTCTTAATTCGTTCCTGACCTAAATATACGTTTTAATTTCACTTTCCTTTAAAAAAGCTTTCGTTTGAAACATCCTTTACAAAATAAAACCTGATTATTTCTTTACTGTCAAATAATTGTGACCATTTCACATACACATGTATTTGCCATTAAAATTGCTGGCTTTACGTTGATTATTCTTATATTACAGCAGCAAATTTTGATGTACACAATGTTTGGAAGTCAGGATGAGTGTGAGTGAACAAGAAAACATTTTGATGACTATAGTAGAAGGTTACATTGGTCTGTTTTCAGACCAACTTTGCTTTACGGGAGCGAAAGCTGGGTGGATTCAGGGTATCTTATTCATAAATTAGAAGTAACAGACATGAAAGTTGCGAGAATGATTGCTGGTACAAACAGGTGGGAACAATGGCAGGAGGGTACTCGGAATGATGAGATAAAGGCTAATTTAGGAATGAACTCGATGGATGAAGCTGTACGCATAAACCGGTGGTGGGGTCATGGGAGGCGGATGGAGGAGGATAGGTTACCTAGGAGAATAATGGACTCTGTTATGGAGGGTAAGAGAAGTAGAGGTAGACGAAGACGACGATGGTTAGACTCAGTTTCTAACGATTTAAAGATAAGAGGTATAGAACTAAATGAAGCCACAGCACTAGTTGCAAATAGAGGATTGCGGCGACGTTTAGTAAATTCACAGAGGCTTGCAGACTGAACGCTGAAAAGGATACCAGTCTACAATGATAATGTATGTATGTAGTAGAAGGAAGATTTTAACCTGCCATGAAGCGATTCAACTGAAATCTCTTGGTGGAGTTAACACAACAATTTTAGGTATTTATGGCGATGGTGGCGGAGATCGACATGCCCCACTCTTAAGAGATTTTAGCAACGGTCGCATGGGAAAGGTCAAGGACAAAGAAGGAGGGTGTCTTAATAGAGATACAGCCACGGCGTTTGAAAGTGGGGAAACAACGGTAAATCATCTTCAGGGCTGCTCTGATTTGAGTGGTGTGAAAACGAAGAAAAGCACTGCCTAGGCCTCACAAATTCAATACTGTCGGGGTCAAAGGAAACGAATGATGATCGAGGGGGATAAGTAAGCATAAGCAACGCCACATTCTGCTAGACGAGAGTTTGCACCACGAAGAAGGATCTTTCCTTGGTTTCCGCATTTTCATACCAGCCTCAGTTAAGACCACTGTCACTTCTTTCTCAATCCTAGCCCGGGCCGTGCGGTTAAGGGCGCGCGGCTGAGAGCTTGCATCCGGGAGATAGTGGGTTCGAACCCCACTATCGGCAGCCCTGAAAATGGTTTTCCGTGGTTTCCCATTTTCACACCAGGCAAATGCTGTGGCTGTACCTTAATTAAGGCTACGGCTGCTTCCTTCCCACTCCTAGGCCTTTCCTATTCCTTCGTCACCATAAGACCTATCTGTGTCGACGCGACGTAAAACAAATAGCAAACAAACCAAACAATCCTAGCCCTACCTTATCACATCGTCGCCATAACTTGTCTGACTCTGTGCGACGTAAAGCCAGTATCAGAATACAATTCAGATAGGGTATATAGGGTCGCCACCTCACTCCTCCAAATTGAAAACCTCTGGGAAGTCGTCCCCCTAGCCACTTCGTATGGCAGGTGGTTGATATAACAGATGTATTATACACTCCAGTTGAGAGAGGAATTCCAATTATAAGCCTTTCCATCTCCCAAACTATTACAACATGTACCAAAGTTATCTTCCTAGTCCTTGCCCAGTTACTGCTCATGAGGTCGGCACTAAATGTAAAGTATGCTCTGTTTTGCAGCTGGAAAACTTTTCTGATGTCAACACTGTGTGGAGGGATGTAGCCTATTCAGTATTGCGTGTTTCGGTGATGGTTGATAATGAAGTGCATTGTACTATGGTCGTCTAACGAGAAGTCGTGTGCTGCGGGGTAAGGTGTGCAGGGGTAAACATGGCTGCTGCGCAAGCGCCACTGTCAGGTCTCAAGACCTGACAATAAACATCGGTTACGTCTGCGGTGATTCTTATGAATTAAGGTGCTGCCGTAAAGTTTCAGATTGGTAGTGCCATTGCGTTATAGTTACATACTTACTTGAAGTACGGCATAATGAACAGTTTAATAATGAACATGCATCTCTTTCAGAGAGCTCGCTCTGTTTATCACGACTAATATTTGTAGCTTAGTATAGTATATGTTACTCCTGCCGTACCTACAACCTGCCGTGACTTCTCGTGAGACGCAGATAGTATGTAAATGACGACGTGTATTAAGATGAACACAAATACTTAGTCCCCAAGCTAGAGGAATTAAGCAGACGAGGCTAAAATCTCCAGCCTAATCGAGAATCAAACCTGGATCACTGTGGACGGAAGGCAACCACGCTGACCCTTCAACCGCCTCCATATCGTAATTGTCTGCGCTATTAGCTGCCTTGTCAGATAATTAAGAATGGAAGGAGCGATTGTATTTGAATTGGAGCTGTGCCTGAAAACAGAGCTGCATCACCTCGTGATGAGGATATGAATGTACTTATTCACAAAAATAGTTAGATATACTTTGCACTAAGATATGTGCGGTTAATCTAATCTCCTGTGAGAGAAAAAAGCGTGAAGAATCAGCATAGCAAAGACAAAACAAAGACAAAGACACCTCCCTACAGGCCATGAAGGCCTTTGGAGGAGTGGAAGGTAAAGGCTTCCGACATTGTTAACCGCGGCACGTGATGGGGTAGAGTGGTTAGTTCTACGCCCGGCCGCCTTTGCCCCCAGGAATTAACCTGGTACTCATTTTTGGTGTAGGCTCAGGGCCATATGCACCTCCGGAAGTGGAAATCTCGTTTCTTAAATTTTACGACTTCCTGACGGGGATTCGAACCCACGTCCTTCCAGGCGAACCAAGCACGCCTTTACCGCCTCGGCCAGGCAGCCCCTGAATCAGCATAGCAGAATCTCAAAATGGAGGACTTTAGTATTAAAAAAAAAGAACTTGAATTTTGTGTATGTGATAGCTTCCCTCTTTGTTGTTAACTCCGGTACCTTTTAGATTGATTTACAGAATCAGTAACTGTTGTCCGACTCGTTGGCTGAACGGTCAGCGTACTGGCCTTCGGTTCAGAGGGTCCCGGGTTCGATTCCCGGCCGGGACAGGGATTTTAACCTTAATTGGTTAATTCCAATGGCACGGAGGCTGGGTGTATGTGTTGTCTTCATAATTTCATCCTCATCACGACGCGCAGGTCGCCTACGGGAGTCAAATAGAAAGACCTGCACCTGGCGAGCCGAACCCGTCCTGAGATATCCCGCCATACGACATTTCAATTCAATAACTATAACATTCACAAAACTCTGATTGTAATATATTTTGTAAAATTCCACTTCGTTTATACTCTACTGAATATGTGTGTGTTTTTCCTATTCACGTCTACCATTTTCTTCTTTATTCGTCATATTTAAAAGCATATTCAAATAGTTGATTTTAAATGAGAATGTAGGCAATGTTTTGCCATATTTCTCTTACGGTCTTATTTTGAAGGTGGTGAGCTTTGTTGTGCTTCGAGAATGTCTTACTTTAATTTACACTACAAAGAAGACTTGCTCACAACCCTCTTTCAGTCGTAATCTTCTTCTTTCTAAAAGCTTTTGAACTAGCTGTGCATTGGCAGTAGGAAAGAATAGGTGGTTAGATCTTCTTCGCTGCCACAAACAGCCGATACGCTGTACTTGGCCCAGCAGGAGGCCAAGCGAGCCGAACACATAAAACACTGGGATTACCTCACGAAAAACTCCTCCCACACGCAAGCAAGCAAGAAGACTCAACAATTGTGTGGCCATTCCGAATAGCAAGTGGGCCTGGGTAATTACAACGACCGTCTAATAACACTGTGTTGGCTGCGCCATTTGAAATGCTAAACTATTCCCGCAGTAATATCGTGTACAAGAAACCCGCCACTAATATTTATTGCGCCAACGTTTGGAATATGCAAGAGATGTAGGGGTTTTACTTTGTAGTCATGTCTATGGCACACAATTCAAAAATAAAGCCCACTCAAGTTCACAACACCATTATACTCGGAAGTGTTGAAAAGAATAAATACATAGAGCTTTTCTGGTTGATGGAACTACTGCGTATCAAAGAGCAATATGTTAATTTCTCTGTTACCAAGATGGGAGTTCGGTCCATGGTAGTTGTAAGGATATTATAAAATATGTCCTCCCCGGATTATATCTGATGAGTAACCTTTCCCAATTGATGCACTTGCAAACCTGCGATTTATCGGCAATTTCTCCGACATATTTGTTGTTCACGTATCTGCCACTGAGGGCCTTGTTGTGACCTCGTGACGTATCAGTAAGAACATTTCAAAATAAAAAAACAAATTTGACGTTTTCGTATGCAGAAATCGACAGACATTTTCTGCTTTTCTTGCAAGGTACGGTAATAGCGATTGACAAAGTAAATATCGCTGGCTTCCTGTTATATAGGCCTAATCTGAAACAGATGGTTGTTTAGCTTCTCGACAGAGACAGGCATAGTAATGAAAGATCTTTATGCTACTGTATATGACGGAAGTTTTCTTAGTATTCGAATATTCACAATGAAATTTCATTTGTATGTTTATCATCAGTTCAGATATCGTCGATATGAAAATATGGTTAAATATACTGTTTTTTTTTGTAAATCAGTATGCTCCTTTGCTCCATCTGACTGGATTAATAATTCTCTTTTGCTTTTTCTGTGGAATCACTGTGAGCAGGACGACTTTTTACTCATGCTTGTTTCATTCGTTGTTCATGGTGTAGACAGAGGCTGTATTATGGGCATATTCTAAAATCATCAAACGATCGTTTTACTAAATATAATATCTATATTGCTTGAATGTAATGTTGTCTAGAAGGGTACCTTCTTGATTGGCGTCTTCCTACCTAATAATTCAGAATTTTCTTGCTGACAAATTGTAGTTTGGTGAAACTGAGACATTAATTATAATGTAACGTTGTATATTATTTGCATCAAAATTATCATGTTTACTGGGCCATACGAATTTAATACTCATAAAGTCTTAACAACATAAATTTCGTTATACTTCTATTGTGCTCCAATTGTCTTTTGGTTTCTTGCCCTATAACTGTTTATCCACCGAGCTCGATAGCTGCAGTCGCTTAAGTGCGGCCAGTATCCAGTAATCGGGAGATAGTGGGTTCGAGCCCCGCTGTCGGCAGCCCTGAAAATGGTTTTCCGTGGTTTCCCATTTTCACACCAGGCAAATGCCGGGGCTGTACCTTAATTAAGACCATGGTCGCTTCCTTCCAATTCCTAGGCCTTTCCTATCCCATTGTCGCCATAAGACCTATCTGTGCCGGTGTGACGTAAAGCAAATAGCAAAAAAAAAAAAAATATATATATACATATTTATCCTGAAACACATGAATGAAATTATACTCCTTGTCAACTGATACACATCTCGATACCTGGGGCGTCACCTGGAAAGGCTCCCTTCTGAGATAAAGGCCGGTCAAGACGCAGTAAGCCTACTGATCACACTATCCACATTTCCTGCACCGAAATTCAAGAAAGTGAGAAACCTAAGATGTTATATTCACTACTGGCCGACTGGTTACGTGGAACACTTCCACATTATATTAATTAATCTATGTTCGATTCTTTCTCTTTACATATTTCATATCGTATACAGTTTATTAATCTATTTCCTCAACTTGATCTGTATTTTTTAAGAACTGATACAAATACATGGTTCGTGTTATGTATGGGTTACTGTAGTCACGTCTTAGTTCATAAACAACGACCAACGGCTGAGTGGTCTAGTAAGTGGTCCACAGTGTCAGAATACAAGTTGCTATGGAATATAAATAGGGACTATAGGCAATCACTGGACAGATGAATGGAATACACTGACTGACAGAGCAAATGCAACACCAAGAAGGAGTGGTTCGAAAGGGATGAAAGTTGGGGAAAAAACAGAGACGGCACGGACGAATAATTGATGTTTATTTCAAACCGATATGCAGGTTACACAATGCGCACGGCATCGACTCAGTAGGATGTAGGACCACCGCGAGCGGCGATGCACGCAGAAACACGTCGAGGTACAGAGTCAATAAGAGTGCGGATGGTGTCCTGAGGGATGGTTCTCCATTCTCTGTCAACCATTTGCCACAGTTGGTCGTCCGTACGAGGCTGGGGCAGAGTTTGCAAACGGCGTCCAATGAGATCCCACACGTGTTCGATTGGTGAGAGATCCGGAGAGTACGCTGGCCACGGAAGCATCTGTACACCTCGTAGAGCCTGTTGGGAGATGCGAGCAGTGTGTGGGCGGGCATTATCCTGCTGAAACAGAGCATTGGGCAGCCCCTGAAGGTACGGGAGTGCCACCGGCCGCAGCACATGCTGCACGTAGCGGTGGGCATTTAACGTGCCTTGAATACGCACTAGAGGTGACGTGGAATCATACGCAATAGCGCCCCAAACCATGATGCCGCGTTGTCTAGCGGTAGGGCGCTCCACAGTTACTGCCGGATTTGACCTTTCTCCACGCCGACGCCACACTCGTCTGCGGTGACTATCACTGACAGAACAGAAGCGTGACTCATCGGAGAACACGACGTTCCGCCATTCCCTCATCCAAGTCGCTCTAGCCCGGCACCATGCCAGGCGTGCACGTCTATGCTGTGGAGTCAATGGTAGTCTTCTGAGCGGACGCCGGGAGTGCAGGCCTCCTTCAACCAATCGACGGGAAATTGTTCTGGTCGATATTGGAACAGCCAGGGTGTCTTGTACATGCTGAAGAATGGCGGTTGACGTGGCGTGCGGCGTGCGGGGCTGCCACCGCTTGGCGGTGGATGCGCCGATCCTCGCGTGCTGACGTCACTCGGGCTGCGCCTGGACCCCTCGCACGTGCCACATGTCCCTGCGCCAACCATCTTCGCCACAGGCGCTGCACCGTGGACACATCCCTATGGGTATCGGCTGCGATTTGACGAAGCGACCAACCTGCCCTTCTCAGCCCGATCACCATACCCCTCGTAAAGTCGTCTGTCTGCTGGAAATGCCTCCGTTGACGGCGGCCTGGCATTCTTAGCTATACACGTGTCCTATGGCACACGACAACACGTTCTACAATGACTGTCGGCTGAGAAATCACGGTACGAAGTGGGCCATTCGCCAACTTCGTGTCCCATTTATCGTTCGCTACGTGCGCAGCACAGCGGCGCATTTCACATCATGAGCATACCTCAGTGACGTCAGTCTACCCTGCAATTGGCATAAAGTTCTGACCACTCCTTCTTGGTGTTGCATTTGCTCTGTCAGTCAGTGTATTTTGAAATAGTCTCAACGAAGAAAATCTTTCTGTCGAAGTCACGGAAAATGGAGTTCGTGGGGTAGAGAACTACAGTGACAATGAAATTACGCCCAAGGAAACGGAAAGGGTGGTGAATAAACTATCATAGAGTAGCGAGAATAGATGAAATTACTCCTCAAATGGTGAAATATAAAATATGCAGGGATGAAATTGTTCCATGGAGTAATAGGATTAGCATGGGATGTGATTAAGGTATACCTTCTGATTGGACAAAAATGGTTCCAGTAAGCGTGCAAATATTGTTGCCGTCAACCGCAAAGCGAAGAAATGTCTTCTGTTGTATCTATAGTACGCTCTGAGAACAACACCCTGCAGGCGTCACTGATGGACGAGGAGAGGAAAGCTGCTTACTGCCCATGTGTTCCCCTCTTAAATGAGAGCTACAGTACACCTGAGTCTTACCTTTGTAGCTTGGCACTATTGACATCATGATTGTTGAGTGTTTGCAAGTGGCTAGTATGGCGTGTAGCTCAGATAACTACCATCAGAACACATATAACCTAGACCTCCATACCTCAACTGGTCTGAAAATCCGAAGAGAAATCGGAAGGTTGTAAGTTCAAATTCCACTGGTCATGGGCACCCGCAGGATCTTTTCCAGGGAGGGGGCACATTAACAATTTTCTTGAATATAAAAACCAATATAACTTCAGCAACATTAAATTGTTCACAGAAAGTTCCGGTTATAACAGATGCTAGATGACTGTCAGTAAGTTCAGTTTATGAAATAATCTGGTATGATATTAAATAATTGAACATCAACCTTTTTAGAATTCCAGGGGGGGGGCAAGCGCCCCCTCTTGCCCTCCTTGCGGGGGCCCATGCCACTGGTGTTCATTTGTCATCTCTACATCTCATCGACATTTATTTTGAGTAGATTTTTATTATTAGTGTTTGTAACTGAACTGTGCTACAATAGGGCTTCGTCCATTGCGTTGCTTACCCATTAGCGTTGCTTTCCAAATTTACCGAGCGAGTGGCTGCGCAGTTTGGATCACATGCGTTCGTAACATAGTGAGTTCAAAGCCCAATGTCGGCTGACCTGAAGATAGCTTTCTGTGGTTTCCCATTTTCACACCAAGCAACCTGGCGCCACGTTCGACTCCTTCCCACTTTTAGCCATTTACTACCCCATCATCACTGTAAGACTTCTCTGTGTCGGTGCAAGTTTGAAAAATAACCTTTTCAAATTTGGAGTTGCCAGTTCTATTGATACAATATAACCACGCTCTTGATGAAATTCTGCAGTATTTCATTTTTATTTTATTTTCAGTGTGAAAAGACACAGGTGATGTAGCTATACATTCAGATTGTTACATCACCGATGCTATTCCGGTTCTTCTCTCGATAATTCCTTGAATAGTATATATACAGGATAGATTTCAGAGGAATTTTATTGCCGTAACGCCCCACAATAATGAATATGTCGTTGCCTCAGTAGGCACCACGTTTCTGTACCTTGAAAGTAGTTGGCGCTTCATCACCTGATTCAAGATATCGTTTTGGAAAATTTATCACTAGGATATTGACTAGAATTGGTGAAAATGTTCGTTCTGTTAACAAGCACGAAAACTTATCAGTAAGTTACTTTACTTGATTGTAAGATTATAACCAAGCAATATACATTAATTTTAAGAGTCTCTTGTTGGCGATAATTTTAGTGACACGTAGTTCTTGAATCTCCAGGCAGTAGGAAAGCATTCGAAATGGAGCTAAAATCACAATCTCACTAGGGGATGAAGTAGTTTTGTTTTCAATGTAGCCATTTTAGGGGAGAGGATTTTGTCTTTGCAACTCTTATTCCACGAGAACTGCGCCGTAAATGGGACTCCGCTACTGCAAATGAAGACATTGAAATAACCGCTACAATAACGTTATCGCATTCAGAGGCGTATCGACCGGCTATAAGAATGTTACAACGAATTTTATGCAAATGACTATAGCCCCCAGTTAACTGTTATGATATATCATCACGAAAGGATTGCTCCTTTTACCCAACGATCATTCATACTTCAACACTCAGAACAGTGGGGGTGTTTTACTAAAGTAATTCAGAGAAGTAACTGTTCAAACAACAGAATGGAAAAAATAAATTAAAAATGATTATGTGTTTTAACATAATGAGAGCTCCAGAATTTATCTTCAGAGAATCTGGCGCTCGAGTTTTATTTATGTTGACTATTTAGCACATAATTAAAAATAATAATCAGTCACTACTGATCTGTTTTTAGGGCAGTCACCCAGGTGGCAGATTCCATATATCTTGTTTTCATAAAATTTTCTTAAATGATTTCAAAGAAATTGGAAATTTATTGAACATCTCCATTGTTAAGATATTCCAATCCCTAACTCCCCTTTCTATAAACGAATATTTGCCCCAATTCGTCCTCTTGAATTCCAATTTTATATTCATATTGTGATCTTTTCTACTTTTAAAGACACCACTCAAACTTATTCGTCTACTAATGTTGTTCCACGCCATCTCTCCACTGACAGCTTGGAACATACCACTTAGTCGAGCAGCTTTTCTCCTTTCTTCCAATATTTGCAACATTTTTGTAACGCTACTCTTTTGTCGGAAATCACCCAGAACAAATTGAGCTGCTTTTCTTTGGATTTTTTCCAGTTCTCGAATCAAGTAATCCTGGTGATGGTCCCATACACTGGACCATACTCTAGTTGGAGTCTTTCCAGAGACTTATATGCCCTCTCCTTAATAACCTTACTACAAACCCAAATGAAAGTGAATAAATATAAAACGAATGATATACATTTATATTTTATTTGGTTATGTCAGTGTCTTTCTGTAACCTATTCAGAGAACAGAACTTTGAGCAGACAAATGTACCGTATTACTTTCCGTTTAAAATATTTCGGCTGCAGCCTGACAATACGTCGGCAAATAATTAAAAAGTGAATAAATATGAACGAATGAAATAAATATTTATTTGATTTCGTTATGTAAATGCCTGGCTGTACTCTATTCAGAGAAGAAAAATTTCAGCACGGAAATACACCGTTAACATTTTTCCGTTTCAAATCTTTGTATACCACAGCTTGCCAATATGTCGGCTATCGGCTTCATTAGAACACAGTATTACGTTGTATTGATTGTTGCTCTGTGGTCAAATGTGTCATTGAAGACAACTAATGTTTAGGCCCAAGAAATTACAAAGATGTTCCAGGGTACTATTCTGTTAATTGTACATAAAAATAAGTACACGTAGGTGTGTTAAGATGAAAGTGATAAAGCGACAACGATAAAATTGTGTCAAAAGACAATTGTGGTTTATGTCTATCACCCCTTCTTTTATTCACAGAGTCTACTATAGGAATTCTCCGTTCATTTGGTATAGCTCCGTCATTCAAACAATAATAAAATAAGTACTTCAGATATGGTACTATATCCCAACACATTGTCTTAAGTATATACTCAGGAATCTTATCAATTCCAGCCACTTTTCTAATTTACAACGTTTGTATCTTATTGTAAATGTCGCTGTTATCATAGGTAAATTTTAATGTTTCTTTAGATACCTCCTCTACCTGGACATTATCTTTGTAACCAACAGTGTTTACATACTGCTGACTTAATACTTCTATCTTTTGAAGATCCTCACAGACACACTCCATCTGTTCATTAATGATTCGTGGAATGTCATTCTTGGAATCAGTTTCTGTCTTAAAGTACCTATACATACACTTCCATTTTTTCACTAAATTTGTATGACTGCCAGTTATGCTTGCCACCATGTTATCCTTATCTAACTTCTTTGCTAAATTCAATTTCCTAGTCTTTCAATTTCTCCTTACTTCCATAGACATTTCTAACTCTATTTCCTTCCACTCTGTACCTCCTTCTTAGTCTCCATACTTCTCTGCTATAATATAGTGGGTCTTTACCATTCCTAACCACCTCTAAAGGTAAAAACCTGTTTTTCACATTCCTCAACAACTAATTTAAACGCAGAGTATGTTTATATTTTTAATTGAGGTTTCCCACCGATCATAGTTACTTCTTTAAAAACTCCCTGAAAGCTGTTTTATCAGCCATGTGGTACTGCCTAATAATCCTAATTTTAATACCTTCCTTTCTATCACATTTATTTTTAACTACGACAAAAACAGTTTCGTGATCACTGATATCATCTATTGCTTCGGTTTCTCTGTAGAGCTCATCTGTTTTTTTTTCAGCACCACGTCCACAATATTCCTCTCTCTAGTTGGTTCCATCACATTCTGAATCAGCTGTCCTTTCCATACTAACTTATTTGCCATTTGTTGGTCATGATTCCTGTCGTTCGCATTACCTTCCCAGTTAACATTTGGTAAATTAACATCTCCCGCTACAAGACATTCCTTTCCATATCGTTTCCCACACGTGTCTGTTTATCTTAACAAATAATTCTGAATCAGCGTCAGTGCTACCCTTTCCCTGTCTGTACACTCCGAATACACCAAGTTACCTATTATCTTTAGAAATGAACATTACACCTAGAATTTCATGTTTGTCATCATTAACTTTTTCGTAGCTTACACATTCTTCTTTTACCAGAATGAATATTCCACCTCCTACCATTGCTATCCTATCTCTACGATACACACTCCAGTTCCGTGAGAAAATTTCTGCATCCAATATATCATTTCTCAGCTATGATTCAACTCCTATTACAATTTCTGTTAAGTATATATCTATTGAATTACTTAATTGTATTCATTTCTTTACTTCTTTACTTCTACTGTTCAACACTAACATGTTTACGTCATCCCTACTTGACTTCCAGATCCCTGTACCCTGATCATTGCTCCCTTGACCACCCCGTTTCCCTGAATGTAGGTCCCTATAACACTTTATACAAATTTCCTAACTCACACGTACCACTGCGATTTAAGTGAAGGCCATCTGAGCTCAAATCCCTATCTCCTACCCACCTATTAGGATATATAAATCTCACTCCCAGTTTCCCACATACCCACTCCATAGTCTCATTTAAATCCCCAATCACCTTCCAGTCAATATCCCTCCTACACACTATTTCACTGATAACAATCTCCGCTTCCTTAAACTTCATCCGTGCTGCATTTACCAGATCCCACACATCTCCAAATACGTTGGTACCTATACCTGCTTGCCTTACGTTGTTGGTACCAACGTGAAACACTGCCACTTTCCCTTTTTCCTCCCCCTTTCTCTTTTATTTTCCTCAACATCTACTTCTACATAATTGGTGGATAAAACTCTACCCTCGGGAGATAGTGGGTTCGAGCCCCACTGTCGGCAGACCTGAAGATGGTTTTCGTGATTTCCCATTTTCACACCAGGCAAATGCCGGGGCTGTACCTTAATTAAGGCCACAGCCACTTCCTTCCGCTTCGTATACCTTTCCTATCCACTCGTCGCCATAAGACATATCTGTGTCGGTGCGACGTTAAGCAAAATAGCAACAAAAAACTCTGCCCTGGTTTAATTTCCTCCGTACATTTTTCCCACATGTCTAACAATGGAATCGCTCATGACCAGAGCCTCACCCCTACCCAACTCATTTGATCCCCTCCACTCCTGGTCAGCTCTGTCTTTCCTGACAGCTGCAGAAGCTACTTCCTCCTCCCTTTATTCTCTCCCTTCTCTCTCATGACCCTGTTCCACCTGTCGTTTCCTGTCCTCTACTCCACATTTCCCTTCCCTACCTTTTCCCTTCCTCCTACTTCCACGCTTTCCAGCAACAGTTCCCTTTTCCTCATCTTCCCTCTCTTGTTCTACCTGCAGTGACTCGTACCGATTATGATTATAATTTGTACCGATTTCTCACAGACACCCATCCTGCATTCTGATCCTAAATAGAGCCCTTAGCCTGCAATTTTTCCCCTTAAAACATTAGACCA
Organism: Anabrus simplex; assembly: GCF_040414725.1. Classification (NCBI taxonomy): domain Eukaryota; kingdom Metazoa; phylum Arthropoda; class Insecta; order Orthoptera; family Tettigoniidae; genus Anabrus; species Anabrus simplex. The sequence continues at coordinate 339,351,484 of NC_090268.1, read as the reverse complement.
CCTTTCTTCTACAATTCCCCCTTTCCATCCCATCCCTCTGAGAGAAACCTAATTATCTCCCTTAAACTCTCCAACTCCTTCCTCATACTCCTTAATGCCTAGCCACACCCACAGTTCCTACACTTGCACTCTTTAGCCATTCTTTCCGAAAAAAATTAAAATAACTTGTTCTGTGAAAAAAATGAAAGGAAATAAATATTGTCTAGGATAGTACACAAAGATCACACGACAATAAGGTAATTAATTTACTGCTACACTACAATACTACTTAGTCGTATTATATTTTTATCCTACGACACTCTAACAGAATAAAATCTGCCGTTAATTACTTAATACCGAAAAGAATACATAAGAATTACACAATTCCAAACTGCAGTGAAGCCTATCCTAATTACAACAACAGAATTCTAGTAAGAGAGTTTCTACAGATTCTTCTACTATACTACACAAATATTTTACAATAATAGAATAAGCAGGCTAATTTTTAATAAGATACTACAATGCACTAAAATAATTTTAAACTACGTTCAGACGTATCCTAATTACAATATGTTATTACTAAGCACTGGTGACCCCGACGTGATATGAAAACGCAACCTTCTGAAGCGACATAGCAACTCACGTACGCGGTTGGCTGAGTGTGGCTTAGTATTATCGTACAAGAACACAAAGTTTCAACATTTCTTCACACTGTCCGTCAAATGTGTTTGCTCTAGTATGGTGGAAAATAGCAATTTTACTGGCCCTCCATTCGTTAAGATATCCAACAATAATATATATAAAACAGGTGTTCTTACCTTAATTATGAAACCATCTGCATAGTTTATGCTCGGATTTTAATTAATTAATACCAATAATTTGGGCACCGGCCACGCAGTGTAGGGGTGGCGTGCCTGCCTCTTACCCGGAGGCCTCGGATTCCATTCCCGGACAGATCAGGGATTTTTACCTGGACCTGAGGGCTGGTTCGAGGTCCACTCAGTCTACGTGATTACAATTGAGGATCTATCTGACGGTGAGATGGCGGCCTCGGTCTAGAGAGCGAAGAATAACGTCCGTGCTGACCACACGACACCTTGTAATCTACAGGCGTTCGGGATGAGCAGCGGTCTCTTGGTAGGCCAAGGGCCTTCGGGGCTGTTGCACCATGGGGTTTGGTTTGGTTTTTTGATCATTTGGGCAGATGGTTAGTCGTTGTCCTTTTGTTCCTAAGATGGCGATATAACCCAGAATGATGTCGGTGGCATTTGAGGGTGATTAAATACGACAAAGTTATGTCACCTACTTACAGCACGTTAAAGAACTTCTGTAAGATAAAATTCCGGCACCTTGAAGTTTCTTCAAACCTAGTAAATTTGAAGGGACATTAAATAAAGAGCATGATTACATTAATGTCTCTTTATTTATACTCGTATTAATACTCTTCACGTATGTGAAAACTCTCATCTGTAATATGCGTTTTATAGTTAAAAATGAGCACTTCTCGAAGTATTTGAAATAAATGAATGTGATAAAAAATGTGAGATGATGAGAAATCTCAACGTTTCATATTATGAAAGCACAAGGTATCAGCAAACCACGAAGCTGATGATCAAATATATTCCTAGATCTGAAACTGTTTGAATAACTATAAATGATACAAATTCCAGTTTGTAACAATACATCTTTAACGTCAACAGTAAATACAGAAACATTTATCTTAATCACAAAAGATAGTGATATAATGGCACGTGATTTATGTTTTGTTATAACTGCGAGTAGGAATTTCCACATCTTTTAATTATGGCTTGAATGTACTGAGACCATTAATCTTAATTTAGTTGGCACAAAATGTACTCTTCACCCTGGTTAAAATGTTTGTTATAATGGCGCAGGAGTAGCAGAAAATTGTTGCACGTGAATATTTCTGTACAGCAATAACTGCCTTCTGGTTCTTTCTGTTTATTTGTGAGGGAAGACAAAAGCACAACAATCACACATCGTTTCGTCATACACCGTTGAGCCAAATATGCTCAATGTTGTAACACTAGCCAGAAGAGATGATTCAATCTCATCTCTACTGTGGTATATGCAGTAACGTGGTCAGCACAGTGGAAACACTTTGAAAAGCCAACAAGACAGATTTGATGATGATGATGATGATGATGATAATGATGCTTGTTGTTTAAAGGGGCCTAACATCGAGGTCATTGGCCCCCAAAACAGATTTAAAGCAAAGTATAAAAACATGCATTATTTTACTTTAATTTCAATTCGTGTTTCAATCGTGTTTATTCTATTTTAAATTCTTCATACATCAAGTTTAGGCTGCCATGAAGACCAAGAGTACTCTGACAAGAGGTATTTATAGTACATTATGTTCAGAAGTTACAGATTCTTTGTAAGTCAGACGGTGAATAGTACTTTTTCACACAGGATTGGTCACTCAATATGTCTATGACATCTTCAGTACAGTGGTTGTAATGCCGATCATGAGAGTCTTTGGTAGTGCAAGCAGTTTGCAGAATGCCTCGAACCGGGCGAGATGGCCGTGCGCGTAGAGGCGCGCGGCTGTGAGCTTGCATCCGGGAGATAGTAGGTTCGAATCCCACTATCGGCAGCCCTGAAAATGGTTTTCCGTGGTTTCCCATTTTCACACCAGGCAAATGCTGGGGCTGTACCTTAATTAAGGCCACGGCCGCTTCCTTCCAATTCCTAAGCCTTTCCTCTCCCATCGTCGCCATAAGACCTATCTGTGTCGGTGCGACGTAAAGCCCCTAGCAAAAAAAAAAAAAAAAAAAAAAAAAGAATGCCTCGACGAAACGTGGATTAGTCCCTCAGGCACCAATCATTAAGCCGTGTATTGTGATGGTATCTTTAAAATATAACTTTTTTGTCTTATATTTAAGTCTCTTCTCTGCATCTATTTCTTCAGGTTGACTTTCATGCGGTTCATACCTGCTGGTAGGGTGTATTAAGTATCCACGAAACGAGTTTGATTTTAAGGCGATGCTATCAATCCGCTTATTAAAATCCCCACAGCAGAGACCATGTACCTCCTCGTAGGTGGTGTATTTCTTTTTATTCAAAGCATTAAACAATAATTGTTGATCTGAGTCTATGATGAAGAAAGTTATGTAGAATTTCAGCATGAAGACAGGCTCCCAGGACGCTAGAAACACATCGAACTATTTATGACGACTCGAGTAGGGAGGTTGTTGCTCTGGGATCTGCATCAGTAACGAACTTCTGTTGGACCTCATTTGGAGGCACTGTCTGAAACTGATAAATTAAGCGTGGTGGTGGTGGTGGTGATTATTGTTTTAAGAGGAATTACAACTAGGCAACCATCCTCTATATAACAGTAATCAGAGAGAAAAAATGGAAGGGAGCCGACACTTGGAAAAATGAAGGTATCGGTCAAAGAAAGACAAGGGCCACGAAGGGCATGAAAATGAAAGACTCCCTAGGATTCGCAAACCTAATACCGTCGGGGTCGGAAAAGGACAAGAGTTGACCAAGGTAGGTCGGATAGGATAGATGTAAGTGACGAGCTTGGGACAAGTAAGTGGAAGCAATGCCAGGACTCAGCTAAGTGCCCCATTGTCGCCAACCCACGGTTCCAAGTTAAGAGCCCCTCCAGTCCCTTTTAGTCACCTCTTAAGGCAGGCAAGGGATACCGTGGGTGTTATTCTACCTCCTCCACATGCAGTGGGAGATAAATTAAGCTGGATATATTGAGCTGTTCATGGTAACTTTTTGTTCCGCTTAAAGAAGGGCAAAGGAAATGAGTATTTCAAGAGTGTTCTTTAGTTTTCATGGACTTCCGCTCAAGTTGAAGTTAATCTCATCAGTAAAAATTACTCTCAAGTAGCGATTTGTTTGAAATTTCTTCAGACAGAGCATAATGTTGCCAGAAGAAAACAAAAGGGGCTTTTGCAACCATGATTTCGGTTTCAACACTTACTCGATGGCTCTTGTCTATGTTGCTATCCAGGCCATTTTCTTCCAATTACTGAACGGCTCTGGCGAAAAGTAATACGGACGATTCCTTTTTTCCCCCGATTTCTAACAATGATCGCATCGTCGGCAAATGCCATTACAGTCGGCAGATCTTGATCGGTAAGTGAGGGACATGATTTTTGGCAACATGGTGGTCACTTAGGTCATCCATGATGTGGTGTATGGCAACAACAATGATGATAAAGGAGAGCCCTGTATAGCGAGCCGAGATGGTGGTAGGAGTTTCGTTTTGTGTCGTTAAGATGTAACTTGTGTGAGATTACCAGTTTTTAAAAGCTTATTGATGGATTACGCAGCAGTGCAGTTAAATACATTATTGTTAGGTGTTCGCAATCTCCGTTATCAAAGGCTTTTCGTATATCTAGGAAATCTAGAATATTTCCTTTCGGTAATCACGGCTAACACAAGTAGTTTTTTCTATAACACAATATACTAATGATATTCTAACTGGCAAAATTATAATTTACTCATATGTATCCCATAAATACTCCTTAGACAAATGCTATTTAGGTATTTCCGAGACTTCAGCTAATTAGATAATCTATGATACCTCCTCACGCATATCTTTACCACCCACGAAGTACCCCACATGGATCTTCTATGTTATCTCCTTCATTAGATTTTCTTTCCTCTTAATATTACATTGTATTGCTGTTATTCATGGTTTCTTAGATTATTCGATTAATAACTTAAAAATAATATAAAGTTCAGATTCATTTTAAATTTTACCTATCACTTTCCCTTTCATAAATTCCAAGCGTGTCGGCTATTCGGTTTGCGAAACGTAGCGATGAGTTGAGATATAGTTGTTTCTCATCATGAAGATGTTTGTCCGTGGTTTCCAATTTTTACATCTCGCAAATGCTCGTGTTCTACCTTAATTAACGCCACGGTCCCTTCCCTCTCCTACCGCATCGTTGCCAAAGGACCTGTTAGTGTGCGCACGATGTTAAACAAATAGTAAAAGAAAAACACCTACATACTTTTCTGCGATTTTTCTTGTACTTTTGATTCATTGGATATCATTAGACTATATCCATCCTCTCGCTGACGAGTACAACGGTTGTCTACCGAGAAAATCAATCTTGCCAGTTGTAGGTTCTTAGGTAACTGGAGGCATCAATTCTAGAACAACACGTTCTGCCGAAATTTTGGCAATTATTGATCTTGTGATTAGATTATTCTTTTCTATAATCTATTTTATCAGACTCGTACCTTCGTCGTTGTTATTCAAAATGTTGTAGACTCTCGTGGACAATACGTCATCACGCTGGCCAATCAGTCTTTTCATCTTCCCAGTTTCGTTGCCAATGTGAAACTTCTTCGTATTAGACTTTTAAAAGTTCTGATATCATTTTTGCTACCTTCCCTGATTACGTAGTTCACCTTCAAAGTCGTTTCACATGGCACCAATATTTGCAGGAACATAGAACTGTTATATTCTTCTGTGTTTCAAAATAGCGCTCTCTATACGAACATATAAAGTTTCAAGATCATTGCTCATTCACGCCAGCTGTAGAACGTAGGCAAGGTAGTTATATTTTCAGAACACAGTCAATCTGGTCGATTGGGTCCCTCGAGCTCTAGATTTGAACCCCATTGATTTGGTGGGAAAATAATAACCGGGGAAACTAGACTCATCCTATTTATTATTATACCTAAATAGGTTTACGGTAGAGGGATATTTAGCCGTTGAAGTTCAGCGTTGCTCAGGGTACCCCCCCCCCCTCTGGAAGTAGTAAAATTACCCCTGATCAAGCAGAACAAATTAAGAAAGAGTACACGAGAAATAAAGTTCCAAAGATATAAAGAGGAAAATTATCTCCTCGGTACAATTTTCAGATGTGAAGATCTGACAACAGATATTCACCAGATCAGGAACAATAATGCTACCGCTTCAGATGTATTTATATTGTGTCCGTATATATAAAGATGTCCGACTCGTTGGCTGAATGGTCAGCGTACTGGCCTTCGGTTCAGAGGGTCCCGGGTTCGATTCCCGGCCGGGTCGGGGATTTTAACCTTCATTGGTTAATTCCAATGGCCCGGGGGCTGGGTTTTTGTGCTGTCCCCAACATCCCTGCAACTCACACACCACAATAACACGCAGTTACCTACACATGGCAGATGCCGCCCACCCTCATCGGAGGGTCTGCCTTACAAGGGCTGCACTCGGCTAGAAATAGCCACACGAAATTATTATTATATATAAAGATGTACAAAAAAAGTCTATATAAAATATGGAAATCAGAACAAATAAACTGTGCACCGTAGGTGCATATTGTGGTGCACCAAACATTAGCAACGTCGAGTGTGTCCCTTGTTGCCTCAAGCAGCTCTTTTTCAGTACGAGTGTCAGGACCAAGATGACATTCGAGCAGATGGGCCGTAGTCTGCACTTAACCACAGTCACGAAAAAAAAAAAAAAAAAAAAAAAACAAAAAACAAAAAAAAAAACACAAAAACAGAATTCACCGAATATGAGATCAAAACAGATAAAGTACTTTTTGTCCTTTGACTGTCATCTGGAACCCTGAACAAACGAATTTCTGTATAACCAGGATGCTGATTAATAAGATCTAGCGCAAAGCAAAAGTAGTAGTCGACTTCGATTCAATGGGGTCGTGAAAATTCAAGAGGTTGGGTACGAAAGGAAATAGATCTTTGGGGTGGCTTTTATAGATTTCGCAGACGCATATGATTCTGTAAACCATGGGTAACTCACAAGAAAGATGTGCAAAACAAATAAGGACTTTCGACTGACACAGTTCATTGGATGCTTACTACAGAACAGAGGATTTTTTATATAAATATGCAGATTAAATGGGGAGCATAAAACTGGCAATACGTACGGAGGTGTTCTAGCCTGCATGTTATACAACATATACTCCAATGACCACCTAGTTAACATCCGAAACAGAGCTTTCATCTGTGCAGATCACACAGCCATTGCTGCTCAAGAACATTCGACGAAGTTGAAACTAAAATTACATCTGATCTTCAAGACCGAACATACTATTATGACGCCAAACATCTGGCGGGTTAAACTTGATCGTGCAAAACGTGTTGGGACACTAAGTAACAGGTATGGAACAGGTGTAACCTGCTTCGCAAACTTACTCTCAGTAAATCTGCACCGCCGTCCAGTGTTCGGCAAACACCTCCTCTTATTGCAGCTTTCTTTGCTACTGAGCAGACTGCTCCAGTGTGGAGGAATTCTGCCCATGCTAACCAAGTAGGCGTGGGACTCCATGAGACAGCCACATCGTTACGGGCTGCTGACGACCTACGCCAGTAAATAAGATCTTTCCTCTTCTCAGCGTAGCGCCACTTGGTATAAGAAGACAAGTAGCAGCAGAAATTGAGACGAAGGAACAAGGGGAAGACCCAAGGCATCCGATGTACAATTTATAACATTTTCGATAAAGGTTGAAGTCAATAGAGCTTCTTCCTAACAGCAGCACCCGTTCGAACTTCAACCAACGTCCATTGCATTGAACTACGGAGGAAATAACACCTGGAGGACAATGGGCAGCGTAGGAGAAGCTATAAACAGTCCTTAAGGAAGTGGCCTTCAAGTGACTGGAGAGTTCCACTTGTGACAAGAAATGTGAATGTGGCAAGAGACGCGGTGAACTACATTTGTTTATCAGTGACCACCTGAGTGAACAATGCAGTGAAGATAATTTTTCAGTGCAAATGACTAGGTAATTAAAGCTACTAATAACTGAATAGGCAAAATGTAAACATGTATTAATTAATTATATCTTTTATAACTGTTTAGTGTTATATTTGGAGCATTGCGCTCTATGGTGCAGAGACTTGGACAGCAAGGAAGAAAGACGAAAGAAGATTGGAGGCACTAGAGATGTGGATACAGTATGTAGGAGAATATGGGAAGACCGGGTAAGGAACGCAGAGTTGGAGATGTTACAAATCATTAGAAAGAGAACAATTAACTGGATCGGACGTTGTTTGAGGAGTGACTTTTTACTGAAAGAAGGAATAGAAGGAATGGTGAAGGGCACAACAAGAATAGGAAGGAAAATATATCAAATGCTGAATAACATCAAAGGAAATAATAATTATTCGGCATGAAACTTGGCTATGGACAGGCAAAAGTGGAAGATGTTTATCCCATGACAAGACCTGCCAGAAGGCAGAATACTGAATGAAAAGTGTTTCGGTACAGACAGACAGACAGACAGACAGACAGACAGACAGACAGACAGACAGACAGACAGACAGACAGACAGACAGACAGACAGACAGACAGACAGACAGACAGACAGACAGACAGACAGACAGACAGACAGAGATATGGTTCATTGCCACAAATAATAATCATCAATTTCTCAAACCTACGAGTTGCCAACAAAGGACAAAGCGAAGAAATCAATAAACATATACTCAAAGCTCTTATAACTAAAGAATGTAGCGGTACATTTAATAAACTTCATAACAGATGTCTCTACATCAGTGTAGGGTTCACTGGGAGTATACTGTTCTCAATGATGCGTATACGACAGCTGTCTTGATGTCTGGCCTGTTATTCTGTGGTAAGTTGAACCGTTTCCATACTGTGAGAAGGAGGAAGGTACTATACCGCGTGCCCCTAGCATTTTACTCAATAACCTTGATTTTCTCTAGGCGGTACTTAACCTTGTAAAAGGGCACTGTATGAGTATAAGAGTCCCTTTCTGGCGTTCACTTCTTCAGGCTAATATTTATGATTTCCGAATCGGATACTTGAGTCATCTATGTATCCTTTGTTGTTGTTAATTTTATCAATGCGCTTTGGACTGCCGGCAGGGACATACCACGAACTTCTTTGTGTACGTTAGAAACCATGGTCCGCAGTCTGTCGACAATTAAAGATCAGGTCCTCTGATGTCGGGAATTCCGTACGAACATTTTCCAAGGACGTGGACCAGTGACATTGACGTCCAAATATCTCTCCGTAACAGTTCTGACTGCGGTGACATTAGATGTACTCGCCATTCACCACAGGAAAGACCTTCGTGATATCTTACCCAGCTTTTGGCGGCCGTATATTCTTCATATAACTCCACATCTGTATCATCGTGAGGTAATGAAGACCACATTATTATTACTGTTTTAATAGCGAACTGACCACTTGGGATCACTTTACAACCTCATTCATTTTTCATAGTGTGAAGTTCACTCTGTGTCCAAATGCATTCACTGTTCTGCTTCCACTGTTCTTCCATCCATGCTCTTCCTGTCTGCTTAGTTCTTCCTTCGGCTTGAAACCCTTCCAGATTTTTCACTGTGTTCCTGTGTTTAACCTTTCGGCGTTACCTTAATCCATGTTGTAGTGTTTTTTTTCTTTTTTTTCGAGAAGTAATCAAATATCTTCTTGGTAAATCTATTTCCCTTCATTTTTCAAGATTCTCTCCAACTTCTTTGTTTCTCCGAAGTTTCCATCTGACTCCAGTCTGTGCAGCACCCACTATCTTTCTAAAATCTCTAGCTTCTCCAACTTCTAGTTCATTCACAGGCATTCACTGGTATACAGGCATTCTGTCTTAACCACAGTGATTAATATTGTTATTATTGCTATTATTATTATTATTTTAATAAATTCCATGTTTACATGTGTATGTTCTTTATCGTGTTATCCTGTGATTTATTTTTTAAATAAAAATATTTCGAAGAGAGTAATGTTTAACATTCGGACATAGCTACAGTACGTCCCGTACCTGCTCCCCTCCTATAATCGAATTCACTCGCTGAATCTGCTATTGTTGTGTCGTCTATCCTCTAGTTTCGCGCTTTCACTGTACGCGTTCTGGTGGCATTGTAGCCTGCCATAACATAGTTATGACATTTTGTCAAAGCTGATCAGTTCTGAATGTGATACTGTGGAAGGGATAAGACAATCCTTTCGGCGACTAACTGTGATTACAAACAAAATATAAGCCCTCGGAGGAAGTATAAGATATACTTCACAAGACAATTCTAAAATGAGAAGACGTAATACGGCAATATTTGATTCCTAATTTTTCCATTGACAAACTACCATCGATTCATCTTGTAATGTAAGTACCCCCTCCCCCAAAATACCAGACATACCTACGTCCAAGTAAGAGACATAGTTGTTTTTAATTTTATTATTGCTAGTGCTTCTTTTGTAGGTAAGAATAAAAGTGGTGGTGGTACTCACTCGAATTTCCTCATAAATTGAATCGCACACTTTGTTCATATGTACCGTCTTCTTCTCTTCCAACGGCACTGATTTTACTACTGCCCCACTCTGAAGAAATTTTTACTTCTGTTTTTCTGGTCCTAAACTGGCCAAATCTTTGCATACCTTACAACCTAACATTTTTTAAAGTTACTGTCCAACAATTGGGCCCATTATCGTCAGAATTGTTTCACTCTTGAACTGCAGTAAATCTATCGGTACTAAAAGTGTTTTCTTCAAATTTACTTGATTCACTGTTCGCAGGTTCAGGAGAAACTTCAAAAGAATCATCATTTTTTCTGTCATTGCGCACAAGTAGAAAATAATTAGTTATTTTATTCATTTCACTTCTCTAACTCGTGAACCACGTGCATACCTTGCTCCTACTAAATAGCTATGAACTCACTTGTCTCGGCAGCACAAAACAATTATTTAAAAACAACGATAGCAGTTAAATTTAAACATACATTAACCCCATATTAAATATGACGGTTAGCTATTTACTAGTTGCTTGCTGCTGCATTGGTATTAACGGCAGGTTGAGAAGACCAACCCTCAATTACGGAGGGTTGCCCCAGTTAAGGTTGGACGGTTTTGATGTACCTTATGTCCTAGGCGATTCCTTTTCTCTACACCCGGATGTGCTCGATGTGGCAGCCACGGGCACGGACTATTGCCCTACATTTCAATTTCCACTGTAGAAGACTTCAACGGAGTACGGGAAGAGTTATATTGTCCCATACCTCCTTAAACATTTCCTAAAGACCCCCAATAGTGGTGGGACGTCTAGAAGAAAGCCCTCTTTTCAGGAGACCAAAGGCACAGAAATCCATCGGCGAGGTATCCGGGGATTTGACTGGGATGTCACTAAATGGTATGACACGGACACCCATCTCTACTTCTTTTCTCTCGTAGTAGGTGGCTGACGATCTGACTGTATGACTGTAGGCCTTATCCATGTGGATCCAGAAATTCGAAGCATCCTCACCATGCAGCCGAGGGATATCTTCGTTGAAATAGGAGTCCATGACATTCTTCTGGAAGTAGGGAGCATTGATCTTCACATTTTTAGGCACTCTTAGGATTCTGAGTTTAGCACTGGCACAATATCCTAGCAAACTTTTCTTTGTTTTCCTTGACGAAGTTTGAGTGCCCCTTTTGGCCTTCTGGTTGATAGTAAATTGCCCGGGGCTTGTTAGCGTCATCCAAATAAACCAAAGACTCATTCAAGGTAACAAATGACTGCCTGCTAGGTAGTTTTCGTATAATTTTCTGGCATTAGTGAACCGTTCTTTAACGTGCCTTGCTTTCAAAGCACGTCCATGTGCCTTATGCCACTTCACTAGGTTCAGATCTTCTTTAATTATATGGTAGACTGTACCTTTAGATGTACTTATATGGCTGGCAAAATGTCTTTGAGTTGGTAGATTTTCAATCAGGACAGAAGCCAAATGTTCGGAGTCCTGGATGGTCAAACTCTCCTCCACGACAGTCTTTTCGAAGTTGTTATTTCTGGCGGGGAACCATTCTGGTGTAATTTTATCACGTTGTCTAGAGAGGACTTACTAGTGTTGAGACGTTTCATTTCACACACTTGTACAATCCTCGATAATGAGAAATTAGCATAGGAAAGGCCATCAATAAAACCTTACCATATACTGTATTTGCAATTCGGCAGGCCATGAGGCAACAATGGCATGATATGACTGTATAGATACTAGACACTTAGAGATGGCTGAAAAATAACGTAGCAGTTGCTCTGTCACAGTTACATGCCTGTCACTATTACAAATATAACGAAGACTAAATTAACAGGCCACCGAGTAACGACAATAGAATAACGTACTAGTGAAAACAGTAACTGGGAAGTGAGAACTGTCACTAGTAGCAGCTTACAGACACAGAATGATTGTGACTTTCAGAGTTCAGATAGAGACAGTACACATGTCCTCCACGTGAGAGCGGTTTTGTAGGAGATTGCTTTAAGTGAAATACACTATAGTGTATAATATTCTCTATAGCGTATTTGTTTAAGATGCTGCTGTCATCTGATAACTAAAGTGTAAACTGTTATGACATATTCATCTGCTCAGGGGTTGACACAGACATCGCTCAGGGCTACCAACATTATAATATTATTTTTCACCCGTATTTTTTTCTTATACCATAAATAAATTAGTATGCTAAGTTTCCAAATTGATATTATAGATAACATAACATTACTTCATTTTACTTAATTGATCCTCTTGTACCGGTTTGTGTCTAGGTTTGGCTGTGTTCTATTCTTGATCGGAGCGTTGTCAAACTCACTCCTCTAGATTTCAGAAAAGACGCTATGTCGTCTTCTCATTTCATCCGGTGTCTTCCTCTCGTTAACTGTATAGCAAATAGGAATGCGTGTTTTGCTGCACCGACTTTCAACAATGTAATGATGCGTGCGCGCATGTGCGAGTGAATAAACTGGACTTCGCAACACAGCTGTAAGGAGACAAGCTTGAAGCCGTCACCAGGCTGTGACCAATAAAAGATGAGTAACGTTGGACGTTATTTTCAACTGCTACTTTTCACAGTTACTTCATTGTAGTAGTGACATATGTAGCAGTTACACAAAAATAACCGTTTGTCACACCTCTACCGACACTTCTCTAAATCACACTGGCCAGACAGAACAAGAAAAGACATGCGGCTGCTTGCAGGAACGGCACGTGAGCTCAAGGTCGCGTCTGGTATTAACAGTCAGTGTCTTGGATGGTTCTATCAAATTAAGAAAACACATTTCGAAAATCACTTCCGGCCTAATAGCAGTTCCGGAAAACAACCTAAAATCGCTTGTTTCATTACTAGTTTTATTTTTTATTCAAATCTTAGATTGACTTATTTACGCAATTATTTCTGCAATGTGTTCCTTGGTTCAATAACCTTAGACATTTTTGTTATTTTTTGAAAAATGTCCACACCGAATGCACGGTAGCTATAAGGACTTAAGCGAAACTCCTCATTGGCACACATTAGTACTCGTAGTGGTACAAAAAAGGCAAACTGCTAATCCAATCGATCGGATAACGATGATTTGGGAAATGATTGTATTTTTTGAATAAATAAAGAATATATTCTCATACCTTGTTTGTCCAACCCTTATCCCGTTTCAGTACGGGGTCGGGAATGAGGTGAGATTTAATCTGTCGTGACTGGTTTTTATGAGCGGATGCCCTTCCTGACGTCAACCTCATCAGAGATGAAATGAATGACGTGATATATGATAGTAGGGAGAGGATGAAACCCGGTAACGGCACATAGCCTACTCCTGTCAAGTAGCACCAAGGTGTCTGCTCAAGGCTTAACGTCGCCATCCGACGGACGAATCACCATTAACAACGTCATATACCCTCACTCCATATGAGCACTGCGGAGAGCTTTGGAATTTAATTCAGGCTTTTGGTGTTAACCACCACCTCCCCTACCCTGCTGGCCAACATGCTGATGGTGAAAATGTTTTCGGCCAACGGGACTCGAACCGGCTTACCACGGTGTCAGGCTATTCAGAATTCAGCGCCTTAACGATCATGGCCACCAGGCGGATTATTTATTCTCATACCTTATTATATTTTATTTACCTCAAATTCGTAGCTCATATTCCTAGGATGCTTTCAACATCGAGTTGGTTAGCTGAAGGTCTAGAACTGTGAATTTTTTGGTTTCTTCTTCTTTATCTGTTTACCCTCCAGGGTCGGTTTTTCTCTCGGACTCAGCGAGGGATCCCACCTCTACCGCCTTAAGGGCAGTGTCCTGGAGCTTCAGTCTCTGGGTCGGGGATACAACTGGCGAGGATGACCAGTACCTCACCGAGGCAGCCTCACCTGCTATGCTGAACAGGGGCCTTGCGAGGGGATGGGGAGATTGGAATGGATAGATAAGGAAGAGGAAAGGAAGTGGCTTTATGTTAGGTACCATCCTGGCATTTGTCTGGAGGAGAAGTGGGAAACCACGGAAAACCACTTCCAGGATGGCTGAGGTGGGAATCGAACCCACCTCTACTCAGTTGACCTCCCGAGGCTAAGTGGACACCGTTCCAGCCCTAGTACCGCTTTTCAAATTTCGTGGCAGAGCCGGGAATCGAACCCGGGCCTCCGGTGGTGGCAGCTAATCACACTAACCACTACACCGCAGAGGCAGTTTTGGATTCGTTCGAGAAAAAAATGCCAGTACTGCGTACCGTTACGTACCACAGCCAGAAAGCACTGATTATTACTAATTATAATAACAACAAATACATTACGGTTCGAAGATATTGCGCCGGTAATGTCTGCTTAGAGTAGAATAAAATGTCATGGAAAGAAAATGTTGCATGATAACACATTATTGCATATCTCTTTCTCTCACTTCTGTTCCTCATGTATTCCTTCCACTCCAGCATTCCGCTGTTTAATATTCACTCACGTCCTTCCTCGTCTATTCTGTTCACTCATTCACCATCTTCGCCTATTCATTCCATTCACTCATTGCCGTTCATCAGGTATTTATCTTACACACTTATATCCCTTCCTCGTGTATACCTTCTACTCACTTCCCTTATTTACATATTTCCTTCGCTATGTCGGTATCTTATTTATGTTTATTTCTCACTCTCACTCCTTTTCACCCATTTCATAAAATATTTTCTCTTTTTTTGCTGACCTAGACTCCATTCCCAATTATGTGTCTCACTCATTGTTTATTGGAAAGAACTTCATCGTTCTTAGCGGCGATGGTAATAAAACTGGCTCACTGTGTGAGCTGCACATAACCACAGTCCGTATAAATTGCAAGGTAGTGAGTTACTGTAAGTGTAGACCGATGATTGAGGATGCAATAATAACTTAGAACGTTTAATTTTGCACCAACATATCTTTTCGCACTGCGAGTACATTGTAAAATGCATCGCAGTGATAAATCACAGCTTGCTCGCCAGGTTTGACGAATGAGGTACGGGCTAATTATGACGATAAATTGTAAAACGTTCCTGACTTAACTGATTGAGATACAGGACTAATAGGCTCTCGATCACTCCGATTTGTAATTGTCGATTGGGATTTGTGATCGTGCCGGTAACTCTTGTGATTGACGAGGCAGCTTTCAACTCGTTCAAACTAAACATTACGTAAATAAAGAACCGCCATTATATATTGAGCTATTAACACAACTATATGAAGTTACTGCTCTATTACTGTCGCATACGGTGTTCGATAGTTTTTTTCACTCAACCGGTCACCACTCACCTTTCTGATGCTTTCCTTCTACCATCTCGCTTAGTCGTTCACCCTCTTACTTCCTTTCCATTAAGGAGATACGTTTCGTTAGTAATCATGTACATATTTCAACCAATTTCGAGATGTTTTCTGTAAATTTCACATGAATTTCTATGTAATAAGCTCACGGGGCAAAGGATTAGTCACCCTAGTGCGTACGCACTCAAGCATCGGTAAGCCTGTACAGATGACACAGCGAACGAGTCCCGTGCTCAACCGCACGCGCCCTGCCTCTACGTGAGCACAAGGCAGTGGCAACCAGTGAGACAGTGATGTTTCAAGCGGACAGTGTACGTAAACACGGGTAGATGTAAGGATGTGGGAGAGTGGCAAAAAGGGGCAGTCGTGTTTGGCTGTGAAGTTGCTGGATTTGTTGGTGTTTCGCAGGGAACTGATCAATGTGTGTACAAGCAGTGGTGTACTACACGTGGTCATGTAAAACCGACGACAGAATTGAGGTCGGAAAATGATCCTGACTGAGAGAAACCGGAGATGCGTTTCACGGCTTGCGAATCAAAATCGTTTCCAAACCCGACAGGAATTGCTGCACTCATCGAATGAAGGTCCATTCCAACCTGTTAGCGAGAGAACATTGCGACGGAAATTGCATGCAATAGACATTTGGAGCCGGTCACCTCGCGAGAGGTCCTTGCTCGTACACAGGCACACAAAGATGCGCGTCTTCAATGGGCTAGAAATCATCGACGTGGACGGACGAATGACTTTTTTGCCTGTACTCCAATGACGCAATGACGCACATCGTCGAGTATACCAAAGACCAAATGAAGCATTTCATCTTGGATGTGTGCAAGGTCAGGTTCAAGCCGGAGGTGGGTCTGTGATATTTTGGAGGGGGGGGGGGTGTTTTTCGTATCATGGGTTATGCCCGCTCACTCAAGTGACCACCAATATAAACCAGCATGTTTATTTAAATACTCTGGAGAATCCGGTGTTGCCTTTCAGCCAACATTGCATGATATGTATGCTATTGATACCCAGATTTCTCAAAATGACAATAGCAAAATTCATCGGGCTGGATACATATGTTTTAGTTTTGGTTTTAGTAACACCTTCTCCACACTATTACATCTCGACTGGCCTGAAGAATCACCAGACTTGAACCCCATTGAAAATCTGTGGGACATGTTGGAACAGCGAGTAAAACACTGACTTCAACATCCCCGAAATTTGTTGGAATTGTGCTATCAAATCGTCAGCGTGTGTCTTAAAACGGATGTAACGTACCTGCACAACCTTGTGGACTCACTTCCTAACGGAATTCAGGCGGTTATCAAGTTCAGAGACGGAGTTATACGGTATTAAATGGTGCTTGTATGCTTGTAATGATTTCTCCAGGGGTGACTAATGTTTCGTCCGGACAAACATTACTTGAAATTAAATGCCAATTTTTATGTATATTTTTTTATTCATGCAATTTTTATTATTCTTCCAATATCACCTTATTTCTTGTAAATTTTTGTTATTATGTAATCTGTTATTATGGTGCGACTCGTTGGATGTATGGTCTGCGAACTGGCAATAAAGCGGTTTTTAATACCCAAATTCAAAGGGAAAATTGTTAATGATTAATGAAAATGAAAATGAAAACCTACAACCTGTTTTCCAGTCACTGACCGGGTCAGGGATGTAATGAATGAAGCATACATAGGCTGTTAGTACGATGGGGTCGCCACTCCCAAAGTGATATATTAATGACTGATAGATACTATGAAATGAGAATGGAGAGTGTTGCTGGAATGAAAGATGACAGGAAAAACCGGAGTACCCGGAGAAAAACCTGTCCCGCCTCCGCTTTGTCCAGCACAAATCTCACATGGAGTCACCGGGATTTGAACCACGGTATCCAGCGGTGAGGGGCCGACGCGCTGCCGTCTGAGCCACGGAGGCTCGTTAATGATTAAAATGAATGTTTTATTATTTATTATGTGATAATTGGCATACGCTTACGTACAAATATTGTGTAAAACGGTTCCCTAAAGAACAGTATGCTTTCAAGACATATCGACAAAATTTGTCGTAACAACTCGAAGAATGTTAAGGATCAGGAAGGCTGTGACAGAGCGAGAGTTGAAACGGTCTCTGTTAAATCAGTGCAGTAACTTGCAGCGAATCTCCATGCCATGATAGCTGACCGAGTGCTTCTTTCATACACTCATACACGGTGCTAGTGAACTGTCTTTGAATTGAAGCGGAGTCAGAAGAATGCGATTTGTACTTGGTTAATGCGAAAAGTAAAGGAAAGGAGAGTGAGTGGATGCTGTGAGTCACACAAACAAATGTGTGTAGCATTTCTAGAATTAAATGGTACAGGTTCCACCATTTTGTAGCTCATTATATTCGTTCAAAGTAAAGACATCACACTCCAACTCCAAAAAAGTATGCGGCAAAATAGAAACTTCTTTTGTCGGAAATGATTAGAGTTACATTCTTTTCTGACAAAGATATTAAGTATAGTTTCTTTGCTCCATTGTTTAATATGACTAACCGTTCAGGCAGCTTATTCACTTTTATGTGTCCCAGACGTATGTTTCTCTACGTTTGCTCTGCCAAATTCTTAACTATATGTGTTGTGCTTCATGTTCTGAACTGAATATCACCGAGCTCGATAGCTGCAGTCGCTTAAGTGCGGCCAGTATCCAGTATTCGGGAGATAGTAGGTTCGAACCCTACTGTCGGCAGCCCTGAAAATGGTTTTCCGTGGTTTCCCATTTTCACACCAGACAAATGCTGGGGCTGTACCTTAATTAAGGCCACGGCCGCTTCCTTCGCATTCCTAGCCCTTTCCTGTCCCATCGTCGCCATAAGACGTATCTGCGTCGGTGCGACGTAAAGCAACTAGCAAAAAAAAAAAAAAAAAAAGAACTGAATATCTAAGCAGAAACAACACTGATACCAATATGTAGTATAGAGCGAGAATTTTGCCTGTAAATGGACCAAAAATGCATCTGTAAATGGTGCTTTCCCCCCAATCTCGATAAACCGTGTACTCATCGACCAGAATTTATTTGTTCGTAAGTTTTTTATTAATGCAAATTGCTCGTTTCAAAGATTGTGACCAGTCCTGACCAAATGATAGACGATGCTATTGGAGTAATTTGAGTGAGCATTGGTCAGGCATTTAGCTTAATACACCAGAATAAGAAAATCACAAGCATTGTTTCTGCTTATCGCTGTTGTTTCTAGAGTCATCGTTGTCACTTTGACTTATTTTGTGTTTTAAGGTCGCATGCTTTTCGTAATTTACGTAAGTATTCAGATGAAAAACTCACTCTAGGATCCGACCTCCCATGATTTTTAGTCTTCGGAACACAGGTTTGCGATGTCCACGAAGTCTTCTATAGTTCAGACTTCAATGTCCGTTCTCATCCCATACCTGATTCCATAAGGTTGGAGGTTTAAAAAGAACTTGCTCCTCCTTGTTTACATATGGCTGATCAAGAGCATTCGAAGAAGTTGAAACTCAAATATCATCTGCTCTTGAGGAACTAACAGGCTATTATGATGCCAACCATCTGAAATCCAATCCGGGTAGAGGGCATTGCATCTAAAAAAGCGAGAAAAAAAAATTGAAATCTCAACCTTACTTGGAGACATCACAAACTGAGCCACAACGACCCCCCAGAATACCGCGGGAAAAATTGGATCGTGCCCTAACATATAAACATCACAGTCAGGACACTAAGTGAAAGGTACGCAATAGGTGTAACCTGCTTCGCAAACTCACTCACCCTAGATCAGGAGCGCCGTCCAGTGTTCTGCAAACATCTCCTCTTGCTCTAGGTATCTCTGCTTCTGAGCAGGTTGCTCCAGTGTGAAGGAATTCTGCCTATGCTAACCAAGTAGACGTAGGATTCCATGAGCTAGGCCACGTCGTTGTTCCTTAAACTGGAAAAATGCTGGACATATTACGCATTTGAAATCTACTCATTCAGGGTTATGTTATCACGTGCATACTATGACGTCATGGTGTTAAGTTTTATAGCAAACTTTTCTCAAATATCTGCGTTAATATTAGGTTTATTAAAAAGGGCTATGCATAACAGACGTTTGAGAATGTTCTATTTAAGTTCGCTCATGCCATATATCTACTTATCTTACGTCGGATAATAATGGAGATGATTACGAAAAATTGCATTTTTTGTCCAAGTCCCGTGAGATACTTCAAGTTGAGTTGACGGGAAGAACTGAATAACCATTTTACTCTTTCCGATAGGGCAGATAATAAGGGAGGTATCATTAGCAATGTGTCTAAAGACTCGTCAGTCACAGCGCCACGCCAGTGGTCATACAAACGATATTCAACTGAGAAGCGGGGAGAATTTAGCGCAACTTCGGGCCAGGAACTGTATTCTACAATATATTACATCAACCTTGAATTAGTTCAGCTTTAACGTATTTCACGTTACTGCCACATGGTTTTGGAGAAAAATATGTTTAACCTGTCGTACGAAACATGTCAATAGAGTTATATAACTTCACGGGTATAAATGCTAGTTTAGTATATTATCCCTGGCAGTATTATACTGTAAATTGACGCTTAGCTTATATCTCTAGAAGAAATTAGGTAAAAATATAATTATGTTATAACGATTGCAGAACGTAATTATACTAACTCACAAAATCCCAAATCCTAACTTCAATACTCCAAGTTGGGAGACACTATGACGAGAGAACAAAGCCGCTGCATCTCATTTTCAATACTACCACTCAAGTTGGCGTCAAGAAACAGGGTCAAATCGATGTGAAATGATAACTCACATAAATTAGTAGACATAAGAGCCAGAAAAGAAGAACAAATGTTTGGTAGTCACACGAACGATCAACTTGTGTCAGGCTCCTCACTTTCATCTATCCTATCCAACCCTTCTTGGTCAACTCTTGTTCTTTTCCGACCCCAGTGATATTAGAGCACTTGAGACCTAGGGAGTCTTTAATTTTCTCGCTCTTTGTGGCCCTTGTCTTCCTTTGGCCGATACCTTCATTTTTGGAAGTGTCGGATCCCTTCCATTTTTCCTTTCTGATTGGTGTTATATAGAGGATGGTAGGCTAGTTGTACTTCCTCATAAAACAATAACCACCACCACCATAGATTGTAAGCCATGAGACTTACATTTCTTCCAGGAACTTTCTATCAAGTGTTGTTGGTTGTTGCGAGTTTTAGCACAAATTGTAGAAAGCGTGTCTTCGTAATTTCTTAGACACTAACGCCATCTAGCCGAGGTAAATAGCAGCTGCAGAGACAGAGCACTCCTCAACAGACGCAGACAGAGCATTCCTCAACAAACCATAGTCCATCAGTGTAGTGCTACTGATAAATGGAGTTAGGGGTTTAGGACAAGCGAAGTTATCATCGTATTTGGCTGTGACGAAATGTGTTATAATATAATCAATGCTATTTATAATATAATCAATGCTATTGTGATAGTTATAGTAGTTACTGGAATTACTAGAATTAAGTACTATATCTCGACTTTTCTAGGGATCCCTTGGATTACTCACAGAGAAAGCTACAATCAGTGCAGCCACACCATCAAATAATTTCTTTCTGACGTTCAGTGTGAAAATATCACAAACGGTTTCCACCAGATGTATGCAGGAAATAGCTCCTGCTGTCAGAATGTTCAGAGTACTTTCATTTAAAGATTTTGTTATATGTACTTTTTCGAAAACGTTGACCCGTTGTGGAAATGTGTCCAAAAATCCACAGTTCCAAGCCCTTCAGGCAAGCAATTCAATGTTGAAAATATCCTAGCGATATGAGCTACGAATTTTAGGTAAATAAAATATAATCAAATATGAGAAAATATTCTTTATTTATTCCTAAAATGGCAGTCTTTTTTCTTAATTATCGATGTTCGGTCGATTGGATTAGCAATTTGCCTTTTTCTACCACTACCACTACGAGTCAATGCATTGTTTCACTTAAGCACCACTACAAGCGCTAATGTGAGTCAATGCAGAGTTTTACTTAAGCCCGTATAATTACATTCAGTGTAGACATTTTTCAAAAAATCAAAAGACCCTGACAAGTTAATATGGCTAGGATTTGAATAAAAAAGAAAACGGGTAAAGAAACAAAAGATTTTAGGCTGTATTTCTGGAACTGCATTTAGGTCGGAAGTAATTTTCAAAATTTGCTTATTTTATTTTCATACAACGATCTAAGACTTAAAATTTGAAACCTTTCCGGGAGCTTTAGCTCTTCAAAGTTCGGCACAATTGAGGATAATGTTTAATTTTACGTTTTTCATAGTGTGGGGCCCCTTCTTTGTCTGCTAAGAAATATTTTCAACATTAAAACTTTTAATAGCCCCTATAAATTTCCCCACAATCTACAGTACTTTCCGACAAAAGAGTAGCGTTATAAAAATGTTGCAAAGTTTGGGCTGGGAAGACTTGGTAGAGCTGCTCGACTGAGTGATATGTTCCGAGCTGTCGGTGGAGAGATAGCGTGGGAGGACATCAGTAGACGAATAAGTTTGGATGGTGTCTTTAAAAGTAGGAAAGATCACAATATGAAGATAAAGTTGGAATTCAAGAGGACAAATTGGGGCAAATATTCGTTTATAGGAAGGGGAGTTAGGGATTGGAATAACTTACCAAGGGAGATGTTCAATAAATTTCCAATTTCTTTGCAATCATTTAAGAAAAGGCTAGGAAAACAACGGATAGGGAATCTGCCACCTGGGCGACTGCCCTACATGCAGATCAGTAGTGAGTGATTGATTGATATATCGTGTCTTAGGGCACTGAGTGCACAATGGAACTGTAATGAATACCAGACACCACAGCATTCATTCCTTCCCGGTCCTGAGGTGACAGCCAGTAAAGGTTGACAATTTGATTATATAATCTGTCTTCTTTAGATTGAAAATGAAAATCCACAGCCCGTTTCCAGTCATTCGACCGGGTCAGGAATGGAATAAATGAAGCTCCCATCTAGCGGCGAGGATGGAAATTGTGCTCTCTGCCGAAGCCTGTCGCACTCTTCTTTAGATTGATCCCTATAAATTCTATTGAAGGTACCTTTTTTAAGTTTACAATATCTCTCGAACTTTAAACTCAATAAATATGTATTATACATTTATCTCATGAAAATCAAGTCCATGAGCACGTTTGAAAAATCTGCCTCTACTCCCAATTTCATTTGGAGTTTTATTTTAGTAATTAGTGTTATTGAATCCCGCTGAAGGGTTTTGGACCCGCCTGCAGGCCGCAATATTTCATCTTTATGGGGAGCCGTTCCGCGGGGCGCTTGGTCTATTTATTTAACCATATTGTAGGACGTGAATCATCGCGTCAATAATTGGATAGCGTTGCTACCGTATGTTTATTTATTAAGAATTAACAATGCATTGTGCGTTACAGCTGTTGATTAAAGTACATTTCTTATCCTCAAGGCAAATAGTTCGAAATAAGGACACATGTGGCGTTTAGTAAAGGCACTTTTTTTTTTTTTGCAAGGTGCTTTACGTCGCACCGACACAGATAGGTTTTATGGCGACGATGGGACAGGAAGGAGCTAGGATTGGGAAGGAAGCGGCCGTGGCCTTAATTAAGGTACAGCCCCAGCATTTGCCTGGTGTGAAAATGGGAAACGACGGAAAACCATCTTCAGGGCTACCGACAGTTATGTTCGAACCCACTATGTCCCGAATACTGGATACTGGCTGCAATTAAGCGACTGCACCTATCGAGCTAGGTAGACATATTCCATCAATTGTTCGACTTTGATAACAGTATGGTATAATATTTTTTCCTCACCCCGAATATTCGCTGGGTCCCCAACAGGTACACTATCACTTACCACGGAAAACTATGCGTCACTGAATAGGCGTGTTAAGGAAATGAGGAGTGTGTTAGTTTCCCGTTGCCTTCCTCGTCAAGCCGGAAAATGGTATTACATATAAATATACCATTGAATTGTACACACACTGACAGTAAGAGTGGATCCTTCACTCCGTTCATCAGAGGGACTGACTACATAACGAATGGCATTACTAGCAGCACTCATACTTTAAATTATTAATGGTCTGCATTTAGGACTGTCGCCCATGTGGCAGACTCCCTATCAAGTGTTTACTATAGCTTTTCCTTAAACATTTTCAAAGAACTTGAGTATTTAAAGAACATTTCCCTTGATAAATTATTCCAATCCCTTACTCCTCGTCTTATAAATTATTCGAGTCTATACGCAGTTTCCATTTAAATATAAATATTTTCCCCAAATTATCCTCCTGAATTCCAACTTTATCTTCATACATTCATCTTCCCTACTTTTAAAAGCTCCACTCGAGCTTAATCTGCTACTTACATCATTCCACACCAACTCTCCACTGACAGCTCGAAACACACCACATATTCGATCACTCCTGTTCTAACTCCCAAGAAGTCTTCCAAGTCCAAAATTTCACTTTCATACTCCAGAGCTTAGTATTGTAATAGCATTTCAAAATAATAATAATAATAATAATAATAATAATAATAATAATAATAATAATAATAATAATAATAATAATAACAATAATAATTGTTACGGAGTTATCCGTGGAAGTCAGAGGTGAAAGAAGGTGCGGGTTGGAATGGGTCTAAACTACAAGACCAAAAGATTAATCTAAAATTTCAATAAAGGTTATATTTTCGATATTTAACAATGGTGACAGAATTTTGAGCATACAACAAATAACAACAAAATAAATCAGGAACCCGACCAAGAAGTTCAAGATTTAGAGAAAATTTTAACCAGTTTCCACTAGGGGAAATAACAAAATCAGGTACAAGAGTAGATTTACAAGGAAAGCCCGAGTTTCGGGTTCTTACAAGTCCTGGGGTCCAAGCCCCAATCTGACAATCTTTGAACTTTAGCTCAACAATACCAAGTTTCAGAATTACTTTTCAAAGGGCAGAAAATCCCTTCATTACCGGGAGCGTTATCTCTAAAGACACATATTGGGCCTTCTAGAGGCACATCTATCACATCAGAAAGAGCTAACCCGCTCTCAATTTCTCACGCCTGTTAAAGGCAACAACAAACTTTCCTCTAAACCAGGGCCTCTCAGGGTGCATGCGCGTGGTGCATGCACTGTGCACGGTGCAAAAGACGACTTCGCTTGGTTGACCAGAGTGCAGACCCCCCACTCCTCTCTCCCTACACCTGTCTCCCCGTTCGGCCTGTCTCCGCGTTCCTCACCTTCACTGCTGTTTCTCCTCCACTGCGAAATGTTTACGTGTGGTGAGCGGAGACGCTCAGTTGTATGGGACAAGGTTACCAATGTTATTAAAAAATTAAAAAAAGTGAATTAGAAATACACATACATGTTTGAGAGGAATATAAACATAATTTAAAAAAATGCAGAACCCGTAACCAAAATGAAAATGCTACAGTACTGGAACAAACCTCATTTGTGGATATAGAATGCTCTTCTTCAAGCTGTTTCAACTTCCTTAATTCTCTCTGACGTCTCCTATGATTTCACAATAATTTTCCGAATGTAGTCTGTTGTAGTGTCTTTCAATAGACGATTTTCTTACGCACGTAATTATTGTCCCACAGATTAAGCATTTGGCGTTATCGTCACGACAAACAAACAAAACAAAAAATACGAAAGTTCCCAGTTCGATTGAAATGGACTTTCGGAAGTCTTTGCTTTCTTCGAAACAGGTTGCTCCATTATTATGTTGTTGTCGTGCGCTTATCTATTTCACTGATAAACACGTCGTCTACCACCAAACGCTTCGTCGCTCTCAGCACACTACACCACCCGAGTCAAGCCGAGTTGAGGCGAAGCGTACCGATGCACAGTGCACAGAGCCTATACACCTCGCTCTGCACGCGTGAGAGTTTGGGCGTTTGAGAGGCCCTGCTCTAAACTGCCTCTCAAGGCACAATTATAAGGACACAGGGGTATCTAGTACCCAACCTACGAGGCCTGAATAGCAAATTAAAGGTTAATTAAATGGCCCAAACACAAAGATGAATGGAGGCGAGGTCTTGGACTCCTACACTAAAGCTTGTTAAAACCTATGTGGCGCTAGGCCGATAATACAGGGGCGAATCCCAATCTATAGAGGTGACTAGTCTGCAAAATAAATTTAACACATTAAGAAGGAAGAGAAAAACGGTTACGAAAACGTAGTCACATCAAATTCCAAAAATGAAAGGGAGCTCGAGAGGGTAAAGCACTCTCTATCCCCAAATTACAGTTCAAGTGAAGTGGAGTTTTTACAAGGATTGAAAGGGCTTACATATTTAAAGATATAGGTTACATATTAAAGGTTTCGAACCTTCCCCGCGAGTTAAACTGCTAAGCCAGCAAGAAATAAAGATGTTAAGAGGCCAATACCTTGTTGACGAGCTGCTGCCTGAAGAACGAAGCGCTTCCCGCCCCCTGCTACATATTCACACACTGAGCAAGATGTTATTCGAGTGGCCCGGAGACAAGAAAATCAGCAGTTTTATACCCTCGTGGAAGGTTCGAGACCTTTCATGAATGATAACAACCCGCCCTCAAACTTTTTTTGGCTACAGTACACAGTTATATACCACATCGAAGAAGAAAGCCCCGATTGGCCGGAAATTAATTACAGAAATTCCTGATTGGCTACATTCAAAACAGGCGGAAAGAAAGGATTAATATTGCCAACCCACAAAATAATGACAGAACAAAATTTAGTAAAGACAAAACGTATGAATACAAAATTTCTCCAAGAAAGTTCATTCCTTTACACCAGAGTGCGTTATCATAGTTTTCTGGTAGAGACATCTGTTAGAGAATGTCCACACTTCTTGATCAATGAAAAACAAAAGCAAATCAAAAACACTCAGTGACATCTTCTGATAACCAATAGAGTTAGTTCAGTTGTTAAAGTTCAGGGTTTCTCCAATAGAGAAGTACTTTAAGGCGGAAAATTCAAATGTGCGGCGAAGAGGTGTACCAACCGGTACAATAATAATAATAATAATAATAATAATAATAATAATAATAATAATAATAATAATAATAATAATAATAATAATAATAGTAAACCTTGCCGGGTTAGTTTATGCAGTGACCGGGCTCGGAATTGAGTAAGAGTTGGGCAAGCTCTGCATAAGACACTGGGAATGGGAAATTACAGGGGACGTCTTGTAGATAAGCAGGACAGGTGTGAGTAAGGCCAGGCCAAATCATTCACGGATCAACTAAGGTAAAAAAAAGGAAACCGGTCAACGGCCTCTAAGTTTATTCATGGGCGCAGTAGAGCGAAAACCTTGCTGTCAAAAAAAGTGAAGAAACTCCACACAAAAACAGCTTATATTTCGTACGTAGCGCGTCCTTAGCAGCACGGTTTGTGATTTTTTTTCCAAGAAGACGGCCCACTATTTTGAATACCTTCCACTCTCTAGATGTACTAATTCGATTTTTAGAATAATGGCAGCGCGGAATTTGCATTGTCTTTAATTTTAAAGCTAGACGCAGAAAACAGTGTAAACATCGTTACGAAAAACAAACTTAATGTCATTACCTCTGCAGATATTGACACCCTTGAAAAGTGATGAACGAGTGAGTCGGCCACGTGGTTTGGGCCTCTTAGCTGTGAGCTTGCATTCGGGAGATAGTGGGTTCGAACTCACTGTCGGCAACCCTGATTCCGTGATTTTCAATTTTAACACCAGGCAAATGCTGGGGGATGTACATTAATTAAGGCCAAGTTCGCTTCCTTTCCACTCCTAGCCTTACCTATCCCATTGTAGTCCTAAGATCTATCTGTACCGGCAAGATGTAAAGCAAGTTGTAAAAAAGCAAAGCGACGCAATTTCGATTATGAGTCTCTTGGTAACATTACTGAAAGTGAACACAAAACGTTGATATTTTTAGTGGTTCATTAATTACTTAACATGAAAAATCTCTGATCTGTAACCATGCTCATAAATATTTCTGTTTAGCAATTTGAATGCCATAATACTAAGGAGATGTTGATATCAAGTGTTAGTTCAATAAATACCTGGAAAATTTAATTTGAGATCTCCAGATGCTGTTTCTAGAACAACAATTATCTGAACACTATTATTGTTATGATGAGACTCTGTGATTCTTTTCTTATCTATCTAAAGTTAAACGAGTTTCTTAAAAGTTAACTACATTATATTACAATGTATTTTCTTACTGTATTGTTCCTTTCGTTACTAACATCGAGAATGTAGTATGCTATTAAGGAGCAGTAACTAAAACCAGCTCTCGCATAACCGCCACTAATAGTTTCGAGAACTTAATACCCGCCACAATAACATAAAAGTAGTATTTCTCCACAGAAATGTGTTGTAAATAGCAATCCCAGTCTTATTTTTCTGATTTGGACGCAACATTCGTAGTGCATATCCTTGGTCTTAGTATGGATATATTTGGCACTAATGAAATTCTTTCGTTTCAGATCTACGAACTGTTGAACATATGCTTGTTGTTTTTAAAGTGTCTTCTAAAATTACTCTAAGATTAACTGTATTTTGTAATATGGCTACTATAATTTTTGTTATTTATTTTTTTGTCCTGAGTATCACCATCCTCACTCAGAAGATTGGCTGCGTTCTCTCGCAGTTACTCCATCCCGAAAAATACACTTATTTCAAAACATTTCTTTAAACGACTTTATTGAGTTGAAGGAGTTAAATTAGCGAGATACTTGACCGAATTTACCATCCTTCATTCACCATTTTCCACACTTGATAAGAATTTTTGAGGCTTTTGTCGTTCACACGGAGACCAAGAATTGGTAAATTGCACCATTTTTTCGTTAAGAAAGACTGGAAATAACAAGCATAAAATTGTTAGAGGTGAAGAATATCCGCCAGTTAGAAAAGCAAATAAAATTATATTATCTGTCCTCGATATTGGCATTTCTTTATTTTGAATCCTCCAAAAGTCCTTTCACATACCAGTAAATCTGCTGACAGGAGGCCGGCGTAGTTGGACTCCTAAAAATAAGTTATCATTGGATTGAGCTAGGATCGAAACCGACAATTTGAGCTCGGGAGACTAGCTCTCTTCCGTTTGAGCTACTCATGCTGGCTTTAGATATTTTTACTTCATGTAATTTATAAATTCTGTAGTCTAGAAATTTGTTGTCCTTCTCGTCACCTATAATTTCAGGCGGATTAATAAAAGTACGATAAACACTGCTGCCAGCTTTCGAATACTATAATAGTAGATGTGGTCGCAGTAAACCACTGCATCTATAGGTAATGTCATGTTGAAATATCGTGTGGCCTCCGGAGTGGCCTGGTGGGTGGTTTTTGATTTGACCCCCGTAGGAGAGCTGCGCGTCGTTATGAGGATGACATGATGATAGAGACGGCACATACACCCAGTCCCCGCGCCAGGGGAATTAACCATTATGGTTAAAATTCCCGACCCTCCTGGGAATCGAACCCGGGAACCCTGTGACCAAAGGCCAGCACGCAAACAATTTAGCCATGGAGCCTGGCATCCCATGTTAAGAAAACATTATTGCTCTTGTGTCAACAAGGTTGCCATATCGAACCGCTCTGCTTAGCAGCATCATGGAAAAACTTAAGTTCAAAATAAAAGAAGGAAGAAACTAAGCCGCATTTTAAAAAATCTAAGGTACAGGAGTTGTAAAAGTGGGGAGGGGGTTATTTAGGTTTATACAGCAATATGGGTAAACTATTGCACATACAAAACTTCAGTACTGAAGGCAAACTGGGAGAAAATGGATAACAGATAACTTTTATATGCTTGGGGAGGGGGTGGGGATGGGGGTGGGGGTGGGATTGCAGTTAATTACATTTAATAAATTTGTCCAGGCAACATCGAGTACTACGATGCCGCCATATTGCCCGACGGAAAGAATGGTAACAATTAAATGCGTTTGTGAAAAGGTGGTAAAAATGTGGCAAAAATAAAATGCGCTTAAGAAACAAAAGCTAAATAAGAAACCAAGCACAGATAAAATTCACAGCGAATTTCTGTGTCAGTACAAGTCATGCCGTGATGTATCGCTGCACACCACAGCATCAACATCTCCAGTAACAACTGCTAAATAGTACAAGAATATTAGAACACACACAAATAAATAGATGACTTCTCTTCAACAGTGATAAGCTGCTGGCAATTCACAGTGTAACGGATTACGCGTTGCATCTACCAGAGCAGCTCAGAAGGAAAATGAAAGATAGCAAAGAAGCGATGGTTTTTCCCGCCGATCTGCTTCCTCCCCGCGAATATATTTTAATTACTCACGGGCAAAAACGTGCCTCACCCATTTTCTTTGTTTCATAATACAATATAAAGTACATTATAATATTGCTTAATCACGAGGAATTATGTCTAAGAGAGGGGCTGTTCACTCCTTGTAGGTCCATAAGGGCAATACTGTTTTTTTAACATGCAATGAATTTTTAGGTTGTATTTGGGCATTTGCAGTGGTGAATAATTTATCCCTGTTCCGGGCAAGCCTTTTTTGTGCAGCAATAGGGCAAATTCGTTCCGATGGACCCAGTGGGCTTTTAAGCTCTTTCCTATGGTAAAGAAGAATTCCTAATAATTAAATTAAATTGATGAGATAATTTCTTACATAACAATACCACTGCATGAGTTGCAACAATAAAGAGGTACAGAAATTTAAGAATTATTCAAGGAATTTTTCATCATATCAAATTTCAAGTATATTATAAACGAATTCATCCGTCGTATGTGCCTTTGTTTCGAAATAATAGGTCAAGGTTATAAAATGGCACACTTTTAGCAAAACTATTTTTTTGGATTTGCAATTGTTACACAGACGGATTGTTTCTTTACAGAATGCTCGACTGCACTCGCCACATCCTTGTCTGACATTGCGACCCCTAGCCCAATGGCGTATGTGACACCTCCTCTTAGTATCGTTATGGTGGGTTGGTATAGCGGGAGTACATTTCTCCCAGTGAATTGACCCTCTACGAGTTGGACTCCCTTCCGAGATCCTATGGTGGATCTTTTATGAATCTGAGGCAGGATGATCCATATGGTCAACTCCACCTTTTGTGTCGTAGTAGTAGAGTGAAGTTATTAACTTATTTCGTTCTTTAAGGGTTTCGATAGAGAAGAGCATAGTAGGCTTGAGAACGTAGGACACTAAGGTACAGTTACTGGTAAATCCAAAAATAGGCAACTCTTCTCGGCTCTTATTTGATTGAAATTAGGGTGGAATAAATCAATTATTTTTTCCGTACCGTTCCAACCAAAGTGAGACCATTGTTCAGCAGATGACATGAGTATAAGAATAAGTTTGACCGAGCTCGGTAGCTGCAGTCGCTTGAGTGCGGTCAGTATCCAGTATTCGGGAGATAGTTGGTTCGAATCCCACTGTCGGAAGCCCTGAAGATGGTATTCCGTGGTTTCCCATTTTCACACCAGGCAAATGATGGGGTCGTACCTTAATTAAGGCCACGGCCACTTCCTTTCCACTCCTATCCCTTTCCTATCGACGCCATAAGACCTATCTGTGTCGGTGCTACGTAAATCAACTTGAAGAAAAAGAGAAGAAGCTTGAGTGGTACTTTTAAACGCAGAAAATATCATAATATGAAGATAAAGTTGGAATTCAAGAGGACGGATTGGGGCAAATATTAATTATTGACAGGAAGAGGAATAAGAGAATGGAAGCAGTTATCAAGGACAATGTTCGGTAAATTTCCAAGTTCATTTGAAAATATTTAAGATAAAGCTAAGTAAACAACTGATAGGGGTCTGTTACCTGGGTAACAGTCCTAAATGCAGATCATTGATTGATTGATTGATTGATTGATTGATTGATTGATTGATTGATTGATTGATTGATTGATTGATTGATTGATTGATTGATTGATTGATTGATTGATTGATATCTTTGAAGTAGTTATCACATGTGATATTTCTATTACTCCTCTGGTATGGTTCGGTAAGAATCTCTACAATTCGGCGCTTGAGAACAAGAGGAACCATTTCGCAATTTTCTTTACCAATGCAGGGCAAACCATTCAGAGGATGAGACGTTTCAATATAGCATTTTCCCAATAACTGTGATATCAGTCCTGGTCGATAGTACTTCTTGAAATTAGAACTGACCATACCCCAGGCTTCCCTAATAGGACCAAGCCTGTCTTTCTAACGACGAATCGATGTTGTTGTTTTGTCTTGAATTGACTTGAATTGCTTTAATGCCACCCTAGTCCTGAATATTAGAGGTCCGTAGGCGTTGTTCCACAGAACATCGCAATCGGCTTGGTTCATTTTCAAATGACTAGCAGTGAGGAAAAGATCAATAAAAGCTAGCAGTTCAACAGTATCACATGGCTTCCGGGTTTTGTTACGACCTTTCTCTGCATAAATGCGCTCTGCCTCTTGATGAGTACGCATAATGATCTTGCGTCATTAATTTATCCTGAGCTTCTCTCGCTCCATTCGTTTCATTCATATCTGAGTACCAAGGGCTTTCTTGAAGATTGGATGAAATGTTGTGATTCCCGACGATCTTCTGCTTTTGAAGTGATAATTTTCCATGGAAACGAAGTAATGTCACGAATACGGTCTTTTCAGGCTCGTCCTCGTTAAATTTTCCTTTGAAAAATACTCCTCTTTTCCCTAGTATGCCTATTCAGTGACGCCTAGGTTGTCTATGACAGCTGTTGGCGGAACTGTGGAGGATCAAACCAGCCTTCGGGCTGAATACCCAACACAAGATATTCTAATGCCTGTTGCTCACGGTAAAATTTTCTGTCAAATTTATTGTACAATAATTTAATTTTATAAAATTTCTGTTGCTCACGGTCGAATTCAAGTTTTATAAAACCTTTGATAAAATTTTTCATAAAATAGGACATGTTCTATTCCGTAAAATTAATTTTACGAAACGAACCAATCAGCGAAGCTGACATCACGATAATGCTGGCGCTACGTCGTGAGAAGATTGCGAAGCTCGATTGTAAACAAACACTTCTTTCTAAAATGGCAGGATCCGGGTGGACTAAGGAAGCTGTTAGTGTTTTACTGACGAATACCAGAAATATCTTTGTTTGTACGAAGTTAAAACGCCACTTTACCACAGCAGAAACGCCAGAAGAGAGGCGAAAAGCACAATCGCCGAATTCCTATATGCATACTGGTCTTCTGACCTCAACTAATTTTTGACCAAGGACAGCAATCCTCTACCTTCTTCTCTTCTTTTGATCCAATCCCGTGTCCAGCATTTCCTGTCATTTTTTTCTTCCTTTTTACCACTGTACAACGTATAATTGCAGCTAAAGCAGCAAGTTTTGCTTTGTTTGTTGGAGCCATACTCTCAAACACATTGTAAGTTGAACAGCTGAATCTTGGTTTAAAAGTTTATCGATAGATGGCAGCACATACACATCTTAGTTCAGAAGTAAGTTCATAGATGGCCATCCTGATGTTTCCACGGATTTTATAAAATAATTTTACCGTGAGCAACACAACTTGTTTTCACCAAATTTTTATAAAATTAATTGCACAACAAATTTTACGAAACTTTTTACCGTGAGCAATAGGCATAATGCTCTCCGGAGGTAAAACACATTTATTGAACCTCTGATGATATTTTCTGTTCTTAATTTTACCAGACTTACGGGGTATTGAAATCCACTGTCTTCGTCTTTTCGAACGAAAATCTATCAGGCTCTATTCTTGTGGGAATCTCGATAATATGATGTTTCAATTTTTCATGTGATTGATCTTCACTGACTTCTGACGCTGAATATTCATGATCGTCATCAATGACATTGACATCATCATCGATAATCCCTTATTCATCTTCTTCATCGCTTATACTTTCATTCTCAAGTATCTTGCGAATATCTCGCCCACAACATTAACAAATTATATGACAGGATTAATTACAAAGATATAATGGAAAGGATATAATATACGAATAGATAGCTAATTTAGCAAGTTACTGGCCTGCCTCAGCTACTACCTTCGTGATGTCCAGGCCGTACTGTAGAAAGCGCTGGAAAGCAATCACCTAATCTCTAGGGTGGAAAGTTAGCATGTGGGTTAGTTGAGATGGTTCTATTGAAATTTTCAACGTTGGCCGCATATTTTTTAAAAATATAAGAGACTGAGTCGTCTTCAACTACTGTACATTTTTTAGTGAAAAGTGCTTGATTATGGAAGAAAACTTTTGTGTGAGTGTGTATACAAGTGAGTGATAGTAGTTTACTTGTGTAGTGTTATATTCATACTATAAAATTAATTGAGATAGTGAATTCGGTGCTTTATTATCAACCACGATGTATGTGTAATTGAATTAAGATGATCAGTGAACGAAATCACCATGCCGAAGAGCTTCTGTGTGTCTGGCTGCAAAGCCAATTGCGAACTATAAACGGTGAGAGTAAGACTTATTATACTTCTTCTGATGAAGACAGCTTACGGATGAAGGCTATTTCTAGGGAGAACTTAATAGCTATTCAAAACACAGTTGTGTGGATCAACCCTTGTCCTGAAGATCAAATCCTGAGGTAAATACGAGTGTCTCGTCCAGATAGTGAGTTAAAATGATTATGTTGTAAGTATGGGTAACGGGTATATTTTTACGTAATCAGGCTTACGGTTTATCTGAGTTTTCTGCATTTGGAAATGCAAATGAAATTTATGCCTTTTTGAAATGTATAGCAAAATAAGACTGCCAAGATTATTCCTATCAAACGTAATATCTAGGGGTACGGTACTGGGTTTTGCTATGAAATCTGAAGGCGAAAACAATTGCATAGGCGTAATATGTTGTTTCAAAATCTGTATTTTTTAACAATAGCACAATTTCATGGCGGTGACAGTAAACATATTGTGTATGATGTAAACGTTCCAGTTGACTAGAAAATGAATAGGAATCGCAAGACAAACCTATGCTCTCCGAATCGAATATTACGGGGAAGGATATTCTTTGTATGTCAGAATTAACAAATTGTTATGAATAGCTTTTGGTTTTATAAGATGTTGTCAGTTTATTAACGGGGCACCGACATCTTTGACTGACCAAGAATGCGATTTTTCAATTTATTTTTTCATTTAAAATGGAACTTTTCTTTATAACAGTGCAACATTTTTGTTAAAATCTCCAATACTTTCGGAGTTATGACCATAACCGTGAAGCTCTGTCACCCAGGCAAACCCTTTCTCGGTAAGTTTGTTGCTCGTATCCCGTAACTTTTGTTTTCAGAACCGTTTCCCTGTTAACTCTGAAAGTTTTTAATATATTAAGATAAAATTTTGCCTGAATATTTCATAGAAATAAGAAGAAGAAGATGCACTAGAGTTACTGAGCTATCTTCATTGGTTAAGTTTAAAGAAGTATATTTTCAAATGAAAATTAGAGAAAAATTGACTACTTGAAAATACCTTCATGAAAAAGTATGCTTGATGGAATTCACTGATTCTAGTACATGTTGTAGCTATAACATTAGCAATCATAATAAGGAAGGAATCATAGAAAAACATTCATGTGTTTGTAAATTATCAGGGGAACGGCAAAATAGTGATCTCGATACACCGCCGTTTTGAATTATTAATTATATATAATGGCATAGGTTTGAAGCCCGCCTGGTGGCCATGATCGTTAAGGCGCTGAAGTCTAAAACGGTCTAACACCGAGGTTAGCCGGTTCGAGTCCCGTTGGTCGAAAAAATTTTCACCATCAGAATGTTGGCCGGCAGGGTAGGGGAGGTGGTGGTATACAATTTCTAATCACTAGATTGCGTGCCAAAAGCCTGGATTAAATTCCAAACCTCTCCGCAGTGCTCATATGGAGTGAGGGCATATGACGCTGTTGATGGTGATTCGTCCGTCGGATGGGGACGTTAAGCCTTGAGCAGACCCCTTGGTGCTATTCGACAGGAGTAGGCTATGTGCCGGCACCGGGTTTCACCCTCTCCCTACTACCATATATCACGTCATTCATTTCATCTCCCATTAACTCCTCTGATGAGGTTGACGTCAGGAAGGGCATCCGGTCATAAAAAACCGCCACGACAAATTCATCTCACCTCATACCCGACCCCGTAGGAAAAACGGGACAAGGGTTGGACATATAATGGCATAGGTTTGTACGATTTCTAAATAAGGCATACTAAGTTTGCTTTTCGTATTAATTTCTATTGCTGCGGGAAGGAAGTTGAATACACCCCATTTATCCATGTTGAAGTGTGTAGGTCCCCCCAGTAATTTAAATGAGTATGTTTCAATCCTGGCATGACGATATATTTTGCAAATAAAGTCAAAAGTGTCGGCAAATGGGAGATTGTCCGGATGAGGCATTTTTCAGAATTATACAGAAAGGCGAAAAGCGAAATGACTAAACATTTCTTTGTGTTCATGGTTATTGCTCTGCTTTGCCACTTTGTCATATCAAATGGATCGCCGGTATTTTAAGGCATTATACGGTGAATCCTATTGTTTCTTTTAGCGTGTTTTCCAGTGTTATTGAAATGTTCGAGCGCAGGACTGCTTCGTGATTTCCATTCGAAATCAGCTGTTCAACCTCAGCTTCTCCCTCTCCAATCATCTCCCTGTGGGTTGGGGCGGTTCATGACACTATCCCTTGCCTGTCGAAAGAGGTGACTAAGCAAGAGCTCTCAACTTGCGAACGTGGGTTGGTGACCGCGGTTCCCCTAGCTGAGTCTGCCACAATTTCCACTTACTTGTGCCAGACTCCTCACCTTCATCTTGCCTATCCGACCTCCCTTGGTCAACTCTTGTTCTTTTCCGACGGCGACGGTATTAGGTAGTGAGGCCTAGGGAGTCTTTCATTTTCACGCCGCCCTTCATGGCCCCTCTTCCTTTATTTCTCGAAGTATTCGACTCCTTTCATATTTTCCCTTTGATTAGTATAAACCCCCTCTGGGTGTGGGCGGTGGAATAATACCAACGGTATCCCCTGCCTGTCGTAAAAAACGACTAAAAGGGGCCGCAAGGGCTCTCAACTGGCAGCATGGGTTGGCGACCACGGGGCCCTGAGCTGAGTCCTGGCATTGCTTCCACTTACTTGTGCAAGCCTCCTCACTTTCATCTATCCTATCCGACCTCCCTTGGTCAGTTCTTGTTCTTCTCCGACCCCGACGGTATTAGGTATTGATGTCTAGGGACTCTTTAATTTTCACGCCCTACGTGGCCCTTGTCTTCCTTTGGCTGATATCTTCATTTTTCGAAGTGTCGGATCTTCCCATTTTTTCTCTCTAATAATTTTTAATAGACGATGGTTGCCTAGTTGAACTTCCCCTTAAAACAATAATCACCACCACCACCACCACCCCGACCATCACTACTTTGATTGGTGTAAACAGAGGATGGTTGCCCAGTTGTACTTCTTCTTAAAACGATAATCACCACAACCACCACCACCACCACCACTTTGATTGGTGTAAATAGAGGATGGTTGCCTTGTTGAACTTCCCCTAAAACAATAACCACCACCACCACCACCACCACCACCACTTTCATTGGTGTAAGTCGACGATGGTTGCCCAGTTGTACTTCCTCTTAAAACAATAATCACCACCATCTCCAGTAATTTAATTCATATCTGAGTATGGTGATCCGAGGCCTTTATTGAATATATAGTCGATGACTTAGGGCAATTTCTGACGACATTCTTCAGTCCGGGCGATAATTTTCTATAGGAACCTAGTATTGTCACGAATCTGGCCAACTCATTTTATGAGGCTTGTCCACGTAATATCTTACTGTTAACTTTTCCTTGACAAATATCTTTTCCAGGTTGTCAACTTTCCTTTATATAAGATGGCCAAAGAATTTTCTGTTCCACAAGGTTCCTGGCTGTTCATGGCATTCACAACCTCCACCGCCAGCACCACAGCTTGAAAGCATCAATATGGCTTTTGCCTTTAACCTTCAGTGTCCGCGTTTCAGAATTGTATAGAACGGATTTCTCTTTGTGTTCACGGTTATTACCCTGCTTTTCCACACTCTCTTTATTTTTCTATTGCATGTGCCAGCACGATGCTCGTACTTACCGAGCTCGATAGCTGCAGTCGCTTAAGTGCGGCCAGTATCCAGTATTTGGGAGATAGTAGGTTCGAACCCCACTGTCGGCAGCCCTGAAAATGGTTTTCCGTGGTTTCACATTTTCACACAAGGCAAATGCTGGGGCTGTACCTTAATTAAGGCCACGGCCGCTTCCTTCCAACTCCTAGCCCTTCCCTGTCTCATCGTCGCCATAAGACCTATCTGTGTCGGTACGACGCAAAAAAAAAAAAAAAAAAAAATCGTACTTCTCCTTGTCTCCTTCTCGTGGTGGTCGGTCAAACTGAGCTAAATGATATTTTATTCCCGACACTTCTATTAAGGACTTCCTGTAACATAACACTTTCTGCCATGAAGTACTTACCATGTGAAAATCAGGAGTCCCAAAATACAATCTCATCTGCAATGACCTCTTGCACGTACATCCAACGTGTTCAAAACAATCTACTTCCTGTTCAACCAACCATTATGCAGTGTCATAAAACCACGACCGCTGTAGCTGCAGTAATTTCATAAAGGCAAGACTAGACTAGTGTAGCATTTGGTTCTTGTAATTAGACCCATCAATGACCGCAATCAAATCAGTGACAGTTGTTACAATCCCATTCAGCTGTACGCGTGTTAACAATCTCTGCTCTAATTAGTCCCGTCCAATCCCATCTGGAGAGTTAATAATTTAAAATGAGAGCAAGTATAACTGCCACCACGTGTATTTTCTATTCGCAGAGTGGAAAAATTCCTTCAGTTATTCTCACTCTTCTTTTACAACTTCACTTCAAACACCAGTACAATAACTTTTTGTATTGATCTGCCCAAAATTACAGGTGACCACAAGAATCCAGATTACGACCACAAATTTATAAATTCATAGTATACAGAAGCTATGAATAACTTCGACTCCTTGACTGAGTTGTCAGCGTTGAGGCCTTTGATTCTGATGGTCCCGGATTCAATTCCCGGCCGGGTAGGGGATTTCTGACGACGTCTGATTAATTCTTCTGGTTCGAGGGCTAGGTGCTTACGTTTTTCCTAACACTCTCTTCTTCATATTCAGACAACAAACTAACAACCTTCTCAAAAACACGTAATAGTGAATACATCCCACCATATGGGATTGGCGTCAGGAAGGGCATCCGGCCGTAAAATAGGGCCAAATCCGTATGTGTGACAGAGTTCTCTCCCATGATTCCACAGGTGCAGTAAAGGCAATATAATAATAATAATAATAATAATAATAATAATAATAATAATTGTTACCGCGTTTTGATGGTAGGTAGAGGTGTAAGAAGGTGCGGGCGTGAATGGGTCTCAAACTACGGAATCAAAGTTAACGTAAAATTTAACAAGGTTATATTTTCTTTTCAAAATTAGGTAACAACAAATAGAACAGGTACTTAGTAGCCGAAACACAATTGAAAAATACATTTACATAGGTACCCCATTTGGGGCTTCAAAAGTCAGAAACATAATTCTTGGGCAATCAGCTCAGTTTTACCCCAAACACAATTTTAACAGAGGGGCAGAAAACCCCATTCATACCTAGGAGCCCTTGCTCCAAATTACACTGAAGAGCCTCCTCGAGGCATACAATATACCATTTTCAAAAGAGCCACTCGCTCTCAATTTTAAGCCTCTCCCAGGCCACACCAAACTCCACCTTTAAGCTGTCCTCAAAGGATATATACACAGGGGTAAAATACCCAACCTACTGAGGTCTATTAAATGACAAGAAGGTTAATTAAATGACCTCTAAAACAATTTGAGAGGAGGCGAACTTGCACTCCTAATACACTTTGATTAAGACCTACTTGGCGCTAGGCCGTTAATGCAAGGGCTAATCCCATTCTAAAGAGGTGACTTAAGAAGAGAACAATTTGTTTTACGTTAACGAAGAATAGATTGAGAAAACTAAGTTCACCTCACAACAATATGAGTGGGAGCTCGAGAGGGTTAGCACTCTCTATCCCAGTATGAAGCTTTAAAAGAGAATATATGAAAAGAGTAGTTACATTTTAGAAAAAGGTTACATGGTTGAACGCTTAGAACCCGCCCCGAAAGTTAAACTGCTGAGCTAGCAAAGAAAGAAGTTATTAATCGGCCATTACCTTGTTGTTGACCGCTGCCGAAGAAAGAGGCGCTACCCGCCTCCTGCGATGTACTTAATACACTGAAAGATGGAACAGAAGTGGCACGGAGACCCAAAAATCAGCAGTTTATAACCTCTCGTGGAAGGTTCTAGGCGTTAGGGGAATGAAAACACCCGCCCACAATTATTTTATTGGCTAGGACCCCGCAATCGATTCAAGTTGGGGGAAGATACATCTGATTGGATAGAAATTAATTTAAGAAATTCGGGATTGGCTACATGCAAAACAAGGGGAAAGAGAGGGGTATACAGCCAACTTAAACAATAACAGAAAGAAATTTAGCAAAGAACAAACATTTGAAATAAAAATTTCTTCAACAAAATAGTTCTTTGACTCCGCACTAGGTTGCACTATTGTTGATCTTCAGTAGTGTCCTCTAGAAGAGAAAGTTCACACTTCTTACTTCAAGCTAAACAAAAACACATCAAAAGTGACACAGTTCAAAAACTCAAAATTTTCCACGTGGTGACATCTTCTGAGAAAGTAGAGAATTAATAGAGTAGATAAAGTTCAACCTTCCTCCAGAAGAGGAGTTTCAACTGGCGCAACTTTTAAATAAACGGTGTAGAGGTGTACCGCCCGGTACAGACCTCCCCCCCCCAAAAGTTCCTCCAGGGGTGACGCATGAGATCAGTTTGAAACAAAGTCCAAGTAATGATGTTGATATGAAGATAGATAGCAGGAGCATTTACAAGATTTCTTAATTCAGTTTCAAAATGTTGTTGTTGCAGGTGAATGAAAGTCTTTATGTTTGTAGAATTTGAATTTCTGAAGATAAACTTTTACTACTTAAAAGTGAAGAAAATTTTGCAATGTCCACCAAATATTGTTGTTGAATTCCCAAGTGTAATTATTGCTTAAGGTGACTGTCCATGTAGTTGATGTAGATTAAGTTGGATGGCCAGACCGGCCGTTGCAGCTTGCGTCGAAAGGAGGCCGCTCGGACCCCTCAAGTACCCTGAGATACCGCTCGCCCGCACTATGAGGGGAGCAGAGGTGTTGAAATACGCCGCGCCCGCGGTGAACATATACAGGCTGCGGGCCAGTAGCAGGTCGTGCGCCGCACATCAGCCTTGGCCGGGAGGAGAGCTCCGGCTCGCCGTACACATGTCGTCCTCGCTGGAGAGGAGGGGGCCCATCCCCCTCCCCAGTTGCTGCACGGCGCTGCGCGGCTGCGGGGGCACTGAAACATAAAAGCTCGGCGGCAAAATTGTGTTGGACCATCATCTTTTTTTTGAGGGCACAGGCATGTAGATTGAGGGGCCAGCGGCGTGGCGATATTCATGGCATTTCATCTAAGCCAGCCACTGTATTTAGTGGAGCAGGAGACGGGAGCGTGGTAATGGCCGTGACAAGGACAGGATGGCAGTTTAACAATCGGGGGAGGTTTACAGAAATGCTTACATATAAAATAAAATAGAAGGAGCAGAATGCCTTAAAAGTGGAACTCAAAAAAAAATATAACCATCATATTCCTATCAAATTATATGAAGCAAGTTGACACGAATTTTACACCGGTTTCACCTGGGACAGGTGAACCCTAAATATCCTCTCGGTGGCTGGATTGCTTACTAACAATGTAACCGGTGTGAGAAAATCGAGAATGATGCATGGCCCATGGAATCTGGGGGCAAGCTTGCCCGCGGGAACAAAATTTTTGACCATAACCTGGTCACCTACCTTCAAAGGGGTGGGTCTCCGTCCACGATCATACCTTTCCCTAACCTTTTCATGAGACACTTTAAGATTGGCTTTAGCCTTCTTCCAAAGATCTTTAATGTTATCCGGATCTATTGTCTCGGGTAGAATGTCCTTCAGAGACCAGAGGTTAGAGAGCGGCGAGTTGGGAACAAACTTGAACATCAAAGAAGCTGGAGTAAACTTGTGAGATTCATGAACCGCCGAATTCAAAGCAAAAGCTATCCAATGCAGGGACGTGTCCCACCTGGAATGATCTTCATGATGATAGGCAATAAGTGCAGACCTGAGATTACGGTTAACCCGTTCAGCCAGAGATGGTTGAGGGTAATAAGCAGAAGTAGTTACATGAGAGATGGACAAGTCAAAACAGAATTTACGAAAAAGATTTGATGTGAACGCCTTAGCATTATCAGATACAATATATTGGGACGGACCAAAAGAAGCAAAAATGGAATTTAGACAGGTAATGGTGGACTGAGCGGTAGCCAGCTTAGTCGGGAATAACCAAGAAAATCTGGTAAAACCATCTACACATACAAAGATGAACTTGTTGGCATTACCCTTTGACTGGGGGAAGGGTCCTACATAATCAATATACAGGCGTTCCATGGGGCGCGACGCTTGATGCGAAGACAAAAGGCCTACCTTGGTGGACATGGTGGGTTTACTCAGCAAACATGATTTACAAGCTTTTACAAGTTCACGGATTTCACCGTCCATACCTTTCCAGATGAACATTTCACGAATCTTTTCACGGGTTTTAAAGATTCCAAGATGCCCTCCTAATGGGGTCTCATGATAATACTTGAAGATCATAGGTACCAGAACGGCTGAAACGACAACTTTCATCATCTTATCATGCCTCGATGGGCAACATAGAACGCCATTCCTCAGAACATAAGGGACAACCTGTTCCCCAGAAGAAAGGGTTTCCATTATCGGAGCCAGCGTCGGATCTTCACGTTGGTATTTCTCAATATCTCTAAAAAGCATGGGAGCATCTGTTAGGATGGCATTAACCTCGGATAGTATGGACTCGGAAGCTGATGAACTGTCGACCGGTTCGTGGGTCTCGACCTCGTTTGAAAACATACGGCTGAGTCCATCAGCAACAACATTTTCGGTACCTCTGATATGCCTGACATCGAATTGGAAGGCAGAAATACGAATAGCCCAGCGGGCTATACGACCAGTACGACGCGGCCTACCTAAGACCCAGCTTAATGCTTGATTATCTGTTTCCAGGTCGAATTTGACATGTTCCAGATAGAGACGGAACTTCTCTAAGGCGAATAAGACTGCCAAACCTTCGAGCTCATAGATGGAATACTTGGCTTCTTGAGCCGACAAAGTCCTAGATGCATAGGCGATGGGTCGCCTCCCTAGTTCAGTCTCTTGAAGAAGGACTGCAGCTACAGCTGACGACGACGCGTCCGTTTGGACGATGAATTTCTTTGAGAAATCAGGCATAGCAAGGACAGGGGCATTACAGAGAGCTAATTTAAGATCTTCAAAAGCGGCTTGTTGAGAAGGTCCCCACTCGAATTTGATGCCTTTCCTACGAAGAAGGTTTAAGGGCGCCGCTCTATTAGCAAAGTTAGGAATGAACTTTCTGAAGAAATTCACCATACCAATAAACCTGGCGATGCCTTTAATGTCCTTGGGAGGTTTAAAATCACGGATGGCCTGTGTTCTAGAATGATCGACTGCTACACCATCAGGTGACACAATATGCCCTAGGAAGGACATAGAGGGCTTAGCAAAGGCAACCTTGGACAACTTAACAGTTAACCCAGCCTTACGAAGGCGATCGAGAACTTCTCGCAAATGATCTAGATGTTCTTCAAAAGTCTCCGAAAACACGACGACATCATCCAAGTAGTGATATAAGTATTCAAATTTGATGTCGGAGAAGACCCTATCTAGTAGCCTAGTGAGCACAGCTGCCCCCGTGGGGAGCCCGAAAGGCACGCGGTTGTATTCGTATAAATTCCAGTCCGTGGCAAACGCTGTAAGGTGTTTAGACTCTTCGGCAAGGGGAATTTGATTATAGGCCTGATTCAAGTCCAAGATAGTGAAGAACTTGGCCTTACGAAACCATGAAAAACAAGAATGAAGGTCAGGAAGGGGCACAGATTGCAACACCACCTTCCGATTGAGAGCCCTGTAATCAATGACCGGCCTGAAGCCTCCTTGGGGTTTCGGGACTAGAAAAATAGGCGATGAATACGCCGACTTAGAGGGCCTAATAATACCATCCTTCAACATCTGATCGATAATTTCTTTCAGAGCCTTCATTTTAGGTGGAGATAGCCTATAAGGTGGAAAACGGACAGGAATCGAATCCGTGACCTCAATTTTGTATTCAATAAGATCAGTAACACCAAGAGTATCAGTTAATACCTCTGGAAATGACTGACATAATTTACGAATACTATTAGCCTGCTCCTCAGGTAGATGTCTAAGGTCTAACAACATCTCATCCTGGGTAGGCGAAATAGAGAAACATGACACAGAATTACACGTTAATAGTGGGATTTTACAACTAGAAGCAAATTTGAATGTGCACGACCTAGACTGGAGATCGAGCACAAGACCAGTGTGAGAAATAAAGTCCGCTCCCAGTATGATGGGGCAAGACAAGTGCTTAGCCACAAACAGTTTGATTTTCCATGTAAACTTAAAAATACGAATTTTGACCAGTAAAGAACCTAGAATTTCTAATGGAGATGTATTAGCCGAAACATATTTAACAGGAGAAGAGTCATAGGCAGGTAGTTTACAAACAGATTTCAATTTGGAGTACCATTCAGCCGAAATAATGGAACAAACACTACCTGAATCTAATAGAGCTGTTATAGGTTCGTTATTTATCTCAATCTTAAGAAAAGGAACAGGTGCGGGGATATCCGCCGCAATCCTAAGACACTCTTTGGGGCATTCAAAAGATGTATTCGAAGACTTATCGTTCCCTGAATTCTCGACCTTTTTGCCAGGGGCTGAGCCTTGGGAAGATGGATTAGTTGACTCAGCCGAAGCCACTAGTCACTTTTGACTGTTGTTGGAAGTTACCCCAGAAGTTGAGCAGGAGGGGGTGCTATTCGAATTGGGACAATTCTTGGAGATATGTGAGAAAGCCCCACATTTAAAACAGCCCTGTGATGAACCAGCTCCATTATTTGCCCTACTAGACTTGATCAGAGGGCACTTATTGCGCAGATGGTCAGGCGACCCGCAAGCATAACATTTACGAGGGGTGACTGATCGGCGAGGTGGAGGCCGAGTGTTACTAAAGGAAGGCGGGGGTTCTTTCGCAACACGCAAGGAATCGGCGTATCTAACTCCTTCCGCTGAGACGGCCAATGCTTCAAGTTCCGAGAAAGTTTGCGGGCATGCCGCGAAACACAAATATGACCTGTAGGGTGGGGAGATCCCTTCAACAATAGCTTGCACGATCTGATCCTCAGGGAAGTGGAGAGCAAACACCCTAGTATAAAACTTAATGTCCTGTATGAAATCAGCCAAGTTTTCATCCAAGCGCTGTACCCGATAATAGTATTTCTGAATCAGAGATGACCTCGCGCGGGCAGGAATGAAA
This sequence comes from Anabrus simplex, assembly GCF_040414725.1. Classification (NCBI taxonomy): domain Eukaryota; kingdom Metazoa; phylum Arthropoda; class Insecta; order Orthoptera; family Tettigoniidae; genus Anabrus; species Anabrus simplex. The sequence continues at coordinate 339,306,512 of NC_090268.1, read as the reverse complement.
TTTGCAAGCAAGTGTGCGTGAAAATCTTCAATAGATGACTGTTCAGCAATAGCTCTTACTATTTTATCTGAGAGAACACCAATAGCATAAGGATAGATAATTTGCAAAATTTGACAAGGGGAAAGAGAAAACACAAGGGCGTGATCCTGAAATTCAACTAGAAATCTTAAAAATGAAATTACATCACTGGTGGTGTTAACAGAAAACTTAGAAATACCTCTGAGCAACATTGCCAATGGATGAGGCAAGCTGCTAAACCCGGGTGACATAGTAGGTAAAGGTTTCAATGGTAAGGAAGTTAATTCAGAACGGATGTTACTCAACGATGCACGGCGTTCAGATTCGGTGTCCAATGGGGCCGGGATAGTTTGAGCAGCAACGGTTATCCTATTGACTTCTCCCTTGGGAGGCGCTTCCTCACTACCTGCATTCACTATGGTGGGCTGATCAGATTTGGGAGGGACTTCCCCAGTTAACAATTGAGTGACTTTACCAGACAATTCAGAAATAGTTTCAAGGAGCGTATTAGCTTCCTTCCTCTGAACGTCATTCACCTTTAGAGACAACAGATCATTAACTCTATTTGAAAAGTGATATAGTCTGCCTTGCACACGCTTAATTTGATTAGGAGACGGATCATTTTCATCAAAAAAACTAACTACCGATGCTAGCCCCGAAATATTCTCGACGATCGTGGAAAGAGAGTCATCAATTTCTTTCTCTCCCAAATTGGGGATGGAAATGGGCAAATCAAGGCAAATCAAGTTTGTTAGTGTCGATAGCAACCGTGCCTCCAGATTGCACGTTTCTAATAGTTAATTCGTAGATCAACTCCTCTTTGCGCAAATAGTTAAGGAGGAGAACATCGCGAGGGCCGGGCATGATGACGAAAAAATTTTGAACAACCTCAATAAAAAATTTCCAGCAACTGAGAAAATGGTTAGAGTTCGGATCAAAACAGTGTTTAGCCGTCAAAAGGGGCTAAATTGAGACCCATTCAACCACGCTCTGTTACCACTTGTTACCGCGTTTTGATGGTAGGTAGAGGTGTAAGAAGGTGCGGGCGTGAATGGGTCTCAAACTACGGAATCAAAGTTAACGTAAAATTTAACAAGGTTATATTTTCTTTTCAAAATTAGGTAACAACAAATAGAACAGGTACTTAGTAGCCGAAACACAATTGAAAAATACATTTACATAGGTACCCCATTTGGGGCTTCAAAAGTCAGAAACATAATTCTTGGGCAATCAGCTCAGTTTTACCCCAAACACAATTTTAACAGAGGGGCAGAAAACCCCATTCATACCTAGGAGCCCTTGCTCCAAATTACACTGGAGAGCCTCCTCGAGGCATACAATATACCATTTTCAAAAGAGCCACTCGCTCTCAATTTTAAGCCTCTCCCAGGCCACACCAAACTCCACCTTTAAGCTGTCCTCAAAGGATATATACACAGGGGTAAAATACCCAACCTACTGAGGTCTATTAAATGACAAGAAGGTTAATTAAATGACCTCTAAAACAATTTGAGAGGAGGCGAACTTGCACTCCTAATACACTTTGATTAAGACCTACTTGGCGCTAGGCCGTTAATGCAAGGGCTAATCCCATTCTAAAGAGGTGACTTAAGAAGAGAACAATTTGTTTTACGTTAACGAAGAATAGATTGAGAAAACTAAGTTCACCTCACAACAATATGAGTGGGAGCTCGAGAGGGTTAGCACTCTCTATCCCAGTATGAAGCTTTAAAAGAGAATATATGAAAAGAGTAGTTACATTTTAGAAAAAGGTTACATGGTTGAACGCTTAGAACCCGCCCCGAAAGTTAAACTGCTGAGCTAGCAAAGAAAGAAGTTATTAATCGGCCATTACCTTGTTGTTGACCGCTGCCGAAGAAAGAGGCGCTACCCGCCTCCTGCGATGTACTTAATACACTGAAAGATGGAACAGAAGTGGCACGGAGACCCAAAAATCAGCAGTTTATAACCTCTCGTGGAAGGTTCTAGGCGTTAGGGGAATGAAAACACCCGCCCACAATTATTTTATTGGCTAGGACCCCGCAATCGATTCAAGTTGGGGGAAGATACATCTGATTGGATAGAAATTAATTTAAGAAATTCGGGATTGGCTACATGCAAAACAAGGGGAAAGAGAGGGGTATACAGCCAACTTAAACAATAACAGAAAGAAATTTAGCAAAGAACAAACATTTGAAATAAAAATTTCTTCAACAAAATAGTTCTTTGACTCCGCACTAGGTTGCACTATTGTTGATCTTCAGTAGTGTCCTCTAGAAGAGAAAGTTCACACTTCTTACTTCAAGCTAAACAAAAACACATCAAAAGTGACACAGTTCAAAAACTCAAAATTTTCCACGTGGTGACATCTTCTGAGAAAGTAGAGAATTATTAGAGTAGATAAAGTTCAACCTTCCTCCAGAAGAGGAGTTTCAACTGGCGCAACTTTTAAATAAACGGTGTAGAGGTGTACCGCCCGGTACAATAATAATAATAATAATAATAATAATAATAATAATAATAATAATAATAATAATAATAATAACTGAGGAGACATTTGCATTGAGAAGGGAGATATTACAAACAGAACAGTGTTCAGAAGAAAACTACGGAGGTGACGGATCTGTTCATAAAGAAACCCAGCAGAACAAGAAGGGTGTTCTCGGATGAGGAACGAGCAAAGGCGAGCCAGAGAACGAAGGAATATTGATGTAAAAACAAAGTACATCTACAGCCAAAGAAGTTGTGTAATCGTAACCCACAGGAGGTTGAAACGATCTTAAATAAAAATCAATAATAATAATAATAATAATAGTAATAAGCTATGAATAATAGGAATCTATACTTACTAATATATAAAGAGGTTAAGTTTGTTTGTATGTAATGGCTAATCTCAGGAACTACTGGACCGATTCTAAAAAGTTCTTTTACTAATGTAAATATACATTATCCCTGAGGGACATGAGCTGTACTTTATTTTCAAAACAATTCAGAGAAGGCGACGGGGGCGGGGAGGGGCTATAAAAATAATAGGCCAATATGGGCGAAATATCGAATTTGTCGTACAAGGACGAGACAAAGCTCATTTTGTGCCCCTTGACACAAAGAACAAAACTCGGTAAGCCCTACGGGCCCAAAAACCATGTTTTACGACCCTAAAATCAACAGTTATTGAGATATTGGCACCACACTACCCCTGATCTAGGAATCGGCTAAAGAAATGAACTGCCGTAACCATGGCAACGTCAGCTCCAGGATTCTAGAGCAGTGAGATTGTAAATATACGTTTGGACATAGCTGCCAACCATTATCGGTACACATACGACTTACTATCTGGAAAGAATAAACTGTTGTGTAACACATACGTAAGCCTACTTTGGGCGGGCATGGAAAGAGGGTGAAGTATAAAAATAATAGAAAACGACCTGAGGTGAATGGTCACACTCCACATATAATTTAAGTCCAAGTTCAGTCCCATTGGCACGGCGGTGAGAAGGGTGGAAAATAATATGTCCAAAATAAAGAAATGAAATTTAGGGGATTCGTTGATATTACAGTGTAAGTGCTCACTAAGGAAGGATTTTTGGATATTACGTCGGTAAAGGGGTGAAAGGGGGGTATATATTAAAATGGTTATATCTCTAAAACCTAGCAGTTTAAAGACATAAACATTGTTAATTGGAATCTCCCTTTAAGAACGGAGAAGTTTTCGGAAAATCCACTTACGGGGGTAAAGTGAAAGGTGGATTGAATCCTTTTCATGAAGATACTTATGTCTCGAAAACTTTAAAAATAAAGAAGCACCCATTTTCTTGTATTCTGGAAAAGCACTTCTTAAAGGGGGATTTGAATGTAGTGCAAAAGGGTGTGAACTTTTAAAATGAGTATATCTCAAACTTTTAACATGTTACAGACGTGAACATTGATACTTGGTCTCTCCTTTAAAAATAAAGAAACACGTACCATTTAATTTTAGGAAATCCACTTTAGGGGGGGGGGGGGTGAAAACAATGGAAAAATGGTTAAATCCTTTAACTGTATAAATCTTCATTTTTATCAGCATAATTGCTTCAGTTACATCGGAGGTTAAATATTTAGCTTGACTGTCATGTAGTGTAGTGCTCGAGCAGTGTCTGAATTAACGTGGAATCGCATGCGTGCATTCGATTCCGCATGACGCCATAAACCCGTATGGCAGTCCACAGCAACCGAGTGATAAGCCCGGGTGTTAGGCCTATGTGATTATGAACGAGCAGTAGTCGAACCCCACTTTCGGCAGCCCTGAAAATAGTTTTTCGTGGTTTCCCATTTTCACACCAGGCAAATGGTCAGTGCACTGACATTTGGTTCAGATGCCTCCGAGTTCAGCTCCTGGCTAGGTTAGGGATTTTTAACTGCATATAGTTGTTCGTGCTGCCGTCATCATAAGAATTCATCGTAAGTAGGGCCCCATATTCACAAGCACGCAGGTCTCCTACATTGCGTATGGTTAATTCCTCTAACTTTGATTGTTGATTTATGGCTCAGTTTTAATTGTTTTCGAATAACACCAAATGTGTTAGCAGAAATCTTTTACATACCGACATCATAGGACAGGGATTGCTGAACAAAGCTTTTCCTGCCTTTCAAGAATCAGATTACCTCCTCTGGGTGTGTACCAATTACATTGGAATCTAGCTCTGATATAAAGGGGAAACTAATGCTATTTTGCTTTACGTAGCACCGCCACAGATAGGTCTTACGGCGACGATGGGACGGGAAAGGCCTAGGAATGGGAAGAAATGGGCCGTGGCCTTTATTAACGTACAGCCCCAGCATTTGCCTGGTGTGAAAATGGGAAAAACGGAAAACCATCTTCAGGGCTGCCGACAGTGGGATTCGAACCCACTACCTCCCGGGTACGAACGCACAGCAGCGACAAAGGAAACTAACTGCAAGAAAAAATGCAATGAATGTTAACTCTTCAGGGACAAATTATAGTCTTTCTTTTTAACCGGTAAGTTTTCAGTCCGCCGAAACTAATTTTGGGTAATAAATTTACAAAATACCTGAAAAAATCCACAATTCTAGCTCAACTAAATGTCGAAAACATCCTAGGGAATTTTAGGTAAATAAAATGTAATAAAGTATGAGAATATATTCTTGATTTATTTCTAAACATTACAATCCTTTTCTTAATTGTCATCCGATCGATCAGATTAGCAGTTTGCATTTTTCTACCACTACGAGCGCTAATATGGGTCAATGCATAGTTTCACTTAAGCCCTTATACTCGGTGAGCAGATATTGCAAAAATGTCGAAAAAAGCCTCAGGATATTGAAAAAAGAACACATTACAGAAAAAAGTACGTAAGTAAGTTTATTTGGCTAGGATTTGAATAAAATAGAAACCGAGGAAAGAAACAAGTGAATTTAGGCTGTTTTACGGAACTGCATTGGGGCTAGAGGTGATTTTCGAAACTTTTTAAAGTTTGATAGAGTTATTGAAGACTTACAATTTGAAACATTCCTGGGCCCTTTAGCCCTTCAATTTCGGCAAAATTGAGGAAATTGCTTAATTTTATGCTTTTCGTAGGATGGGACTACTTTGTCTGATAAGAAAAGTATTCAACATTAAATACGTATGGTAGCGGTATTACACTGTACCTGAAAGCGGAGATTGTTATCAGTGGAATACTGTGTAGAAGAGATACTGTCTGGATGGTGATTGGGGATTTAAATGAGACTATGGACTGGGTATGTGGGAAACTGGGAGTGAGATTTCTAGATCCTAATGGGTGGGGATTCACTTAAACCGTAGTCGTACATATAAGTTAGGAAATTTGTTTAGAAGGGTTATAGGGAGGTACATTCAGGGAAACGGGGTGGCCTGGGGAGCGGTGATAAGGGTGCAGGGAACTGGAAGTCAAGTATGGATGACATAAAAATGTTAGTGCTCAACTGTAGAAGTATTGTAAAGAAATTAATTGAATTAAGTAATTTAAAGATATATACTCACCAGATATTGAATTAGGAGTTGAATCATGGCTAATAAATTATACCGGGTGGTACAGCTGCCCCTATTTTTTCCCGAATATATGCAACCAGCTAGGACGTAAATGCCTCTTAGTCCCATCTTGCGCAACACCTTACAGCAATGTTATGTGCAGTTAACCCGATGTAGACTTCTCCGCACAATGGAAAAATGGTACAAGAGGCAGTAAATGAGGTCCATCTCAAAAGCACTGTACCATTTTATGTAGAGCGGTGTCCAATACTCTACTAATTTTTACGAAATGTTACTATACTGTACAAACCATAAACACGCCTATAACTGTCGGTAGAGAATTGCGCACCTGATTGGTCCAAGAGGCCATTTTCTTTTGATAGAAAGGGCGGTCGTGGTATCATAGAAAACGTGATAGGGTAAGACCAATTACAGACATGTCAATGCACCACCATTTTGTACAGTCTCATCACATCGAAATTGATAGAAACGTGTTTTGCACTGTAGTTTATAATCTGTGGCACGCAAATGCTGTACAGAAGATGTGATAGCTTACTCCATGTAATTACTACCGTTAGAGCGATCAAAAAAGGCATAAAACGGTACCATAAGGCTGTAACTCATCAGTAACTTGTCGAAGCGGGAACTTCCGCTCTCCTCGTGAATACAGAGTTACAAGGACGGCGCTTGTACGTTGCAAATAGCTGCGCGGAATTACGTATGGAAGACGTACCTCGATAGGTTACTTGAAGCAGGAAGGGTTCCAACCATTCTCGAGTCATGCTTTTTTTAAATGTCATTTCGTATTCGCCTAGGCATCGTTTACGAAGACCTTTCTGAAGTCTCCGATATTCTTCTACGGAAGTTATAATAAACAGGTATCATAAATATCGCCACATACGCACCGATTGTGAATACCACCTGAAACATAACACTGGACTCATTCAACCAAGTAACGCGTAGAAAATGGTTGCAACTATCTGGGCGTAAGAGAGACGCGATTCTTTAGTTCACTGTGGTGTTTGCACATTCGAGTTCAGAACTTTTAACATCAACGATCAGTATCGAAGCGATAGCCTAGGTAATTCCATTAGTACAGAGCTACGAGACCAATTCTTTGTCGCCTGCAGTGGCTACATGGCACCAATCGCAGCGAGCATACGATAAGTTAGCAGGCATTTAGAGTTCGAATCTAGTCACGAGCTTTTCAATTTTATTTTTATATTATACTTGTAAGGCCATTCGTAATAAATATTTAACGTTCTTAAGTCTCAAAAGTAATTTGCCACCTTTACAAAGAAAGCATACATACGAAAGGAATAATAACATGCGACTTCCATATGGCAAACGACTACAGGGAATGAAGCGCAGTGCACGTGTTGTCAACATTCTGACCCACCCATTCAACCAAGCAACTGCGCACGTTCGACTCGAAGACCAACTAACAGCGGTCTACACTTCATACGTAGGGCACAGGAAACAGCATATCGTAATCCTAGCAGCAACGTGTGAGCACGTACTGTACGGTTAGCACGAAAGCAAACATTATGTATTCACGGGATGATTATGTGAATATGGTACTACTTTATGGAGAAGCAAGGCAAAATGCACGGGAAGCCAGACGCTTGTATCAAGAACGATTTCCTGGACGAAGGCTGCCAACTGCAGATACATTTCGACTTGTTGAAAGACGGTTGCGTGCAACGGGGTCATTTCATACATTACCCCCCGTTCGGGATGCTCCAGTGACGTCTGGAAATAACGACGAAGCTGTTCAAAATGCAATTGCATACAACCCGCACACAAGCTCATGGGCCATAGGAAATGAACTGAACATCAGTCATGTATCTGTACTGCGAATATTGCACCGCCATAAATTCCACCCTTTCCATCAACAGCTGCACCAGGAACTTCACGGAGATGACTTTCCAAAACGGATAGAATTTTCGCAATGGATATTACAAAGAGTTGAAGCTGATGCGAATTTCTTAATGGACATTCTCTTTAGTGATGAATCCAGATTTCACAACAACGGAACTGTTAATCGTCACAACTTCCATTACTGGAGCGTTGAAAATCCTCGCTGGATCAGGGGAGCTCGATTTCAGGTACAATGGGGCGTCAACGTGTGGTGCGGGATACTAGGTGACAAGATAATTGGACCATATTTCTTCGAAGGAAACCTCACGGGACGACGCTATCTAGAGTTTCTTCGTGAGTACCTCCCACTCTTATTGGAGGATGTGCCCCTTATGACACGGTTACGGATGTGGTTCCAGCAGGATGGAGCTCCCCCACACTGGTCGTTGGAAGTACGGAACCACTTGCATAGGACATATCCTGGACGATGGATTGGACGAGGGGGTCCGGTCACATGGCCGGCTAGATCACCTGACCTTACTCCACTCGACTTTTTCCTCTGGGGTTATTTAAAGGAAAGAGTCTATGAGCAGGAGCCTAAGAGCCCGAATCATTTACGGCGGTTCATCACGGAAGCCTGCAGGCAGATTCCACCACATATGTTGCAGCAAGCACGAATGTCTCTCCTCCATCGTGCTCAGATGTGCATTAACGAAGCAGGTGGTCATTTTGAACATTTGCTTCATTAATTGAATGGCCATGCATGAGCCCATCGCACCGCTGTCGGTACAATCTCACTTTATTGCAAATAGCTCTTTTAAGAGCTCCTTAAAAAACAAACATAGCTGAGTACCTGCAATATGAGAACTGATCATGATTTAGATTTGTCGTCAACAACACGACTCTCACGAACATCAACAACGCAATAAAAATATTCGTCGTACACAGGACTCGAAGCGCCTACTAACGAACACCGGTACTCTCCTCTAACGTTTAGTAACCTCGGCTATCACGGGTTGCTGTTTAGCGCTGTTGTGTTGCTGCTACTTCTAGTCATTCACCAATAATATTCTCTGTACAGGACGTTTCTGCGATACATAATTTTCACGATTCTTTACCATCAATCGGTATTTTATCATTAATGCTGATTTGCTTGACACAAATAAACGAATTATGGAAAGCGTTGTAAGAGCAGACATTGTAGTGAGTAGTCAAGGTCAATATTTTTAGGTTCGACTATAATCTGCGGGTTGCATAAAACTGCGTGAATAGGGGCAGCTGTACCACCCGGTATAATGGATGGAGAAATATTCCCATGGAACTGGAGTGTGTATCGTAGAGATAGGATAGGAATGGTAGGAGAGGGAGTATTCATTCTGGCGAAAGCTACGAAAAGTTAAAGATGACAAACGCAAAATTCTAGGTGTAAGGCGCATCTCTAAAGATAATAGCCAACATGATGTCTTTGGAGTGTACAGACCGGGAAAGGGTAGTGCTGACGCTGATTCAGAATTATTTATTGAGATAATCAGCTGTGTGGGAAACGATATGGAAAGGAACTTGGTAGTAGCGGGTGATCTCAATTTAGCAAATGTCAATTGGGAAGTTAATGCGAACGAGAGGAAGCATGACCAACAAATGGCAAATAAGTTAATATGGGAAGGGCATTTGATTAAGAATGTGATGGAACCTACTAGAGGGAAGAATATTCTGGATGTGGTGATGGTAAAACCAGATGAGCTCTATAAAGAAATCGAAGTAATAGATGGTATCAGTGATCACGAAGCTATTTGTATAGTAGTTAAAAAGAAGTGTTAAAGAAAGGAAGGTATTAAAATTAGGACTATTAGACAGTACCATATGGCTGATAAAACAGGCATGAGGGAGTTTTATTAAGAAGGGTCGGTGGAAAGCAGTAAATACAAATGTAAACAGACTCTGGGATGAGTTTAAAGCAATTGTTGAGGAATGTGAAAATAGGCTTGTACCTTTAAAGGTGGTAAGGAATGGTAAAAATCTACTATATTATAACAGAGAAGTAAAGAGAATAAGAAGGAATGTGCAGAGTGGAAAGAAATAGAGTTTGCTATGGATGTAAGGAGAAATTGAAGGAATGTACTAGGAAATTGAATCTAGCAAAGAAGTCAAATAAGGATAACATGGTGGCAAGTATAATTGGCAGTCATTCAAATTTTAGTGAATAATTGAGGAATGTATATAGGTATTTTAAGGCAGAAACTGGTTCCAAGAAGGACATTCCAGGGATCATTAATAAACAAGGGGAGTGTCAGCATTATGTAAAGACTTTTTCTTGCTAGGATAACGTTCAGATAGAGGACGTGGCTAATACTTGAGAAGTATTAAAATTTACCTATGATAACAATGACTTTTACAGGAAGATACAAAAGGTGAAAACAAGAAAAACAGCTGGAATTTATAAGATTTCGGGGGATATACTGAAGACAATGGGTTGGAATATAGTACCATATCCGCAGTACCTATTTGATTTTTGTTTGCATGAAGGAGCTATACCAAATGAATGGACAGTTTCTATAGTAGCCCCTGTGTATAAAAAAGGGTGATGGACATAAAAGTGAAAATTACAGGCCAGTAAGTTTCACATACGTTGCATGTAACCTTTGGGAAGGCATTCTTTCTCATTATATTAGACATGTTTGCGAAATTAATAACTCTTTCGATAGAAGGCAGTTCGGTTTTAGGAAAGGTTATTCCACTGAAGCTCAACTTGTAGGATTCCAGCAAGATATAGCAGATATCCTGAATTTAGGAGGTCAAATGGACTGTATCGCGATTGATCTATTTAAGGCATTTGAGAGGGTAGATCATGGGAGACTACTGGCAAAAATGAGTGAAATTGGATTATAAAAATGAGTGACTGAATGGATGGCCATATTTCTAGAATTTATAACTCAGAGAATTAGAGCAGGCGAAGCTTTACTGCCTCTGTAATAATTAAGAGGGGAATTGCTTAAAGTAGTATTATTGAACCTTTGTGTTTTCGTATAAACTGTATATCAATGATACGTATAAAGAATTAGAGATAAGGCCTTTTGCAGATGATATTATTCTGTACAGAGTAATAAATAAGTTAAAAGATTGTGAGCAACTGCAAAATGTTCGATAATGTTGTGAGATGGACAGTAAGCAATGTTATGATGATAACCGGGGCTAAAAGTCCGGTTGTGAGTTTCTCAAATAGGAAAAGTCCTCTCAGTTTTAATTACTGCGTTGATGGGGCGAAGGTTCCTTTTAGGGATCATTGTAAGTACCTAGGTGTTAATATAAGGAAATATCTTCATTGGGGTAATCACATAAATATAATTGTAAATAAAGGGTACAGATCTCTGCACATGGTTGTGAGTGTTTTTAGGGGTTGTAGTAAGGATGTAAAGGGGAGGGCATATAAGTCTCTGGTAAGACCCCAACAAGAGTATGGTTCCAGTGTATGGGACCCTCACCAGGATTACTTGATCCAAGAACTGAAAAAAAAAAATCCAAAGAAAAGCAGCTCGATTTGTTCTGGGTGATTTCGGACAAAAGAGTAGCGTTACAAAAATGTTGCAAAGTTTAGACTGGGAAAACATGGGAGAAAGGAGACGAGCTGCTCGACTAAGTGGTATGTTCCCTGCTGTCAGTGGAGAGATGGCGTGGAATGGCATCAGTAGACGAATAAGTTTGAGTGGTATCTTTGAAAGTAGGAAATATCACAATATGAAGATAAAGCTGGAATTCAAGAGGATAAATTGGAGCAAATATTCACTTATAGGAAGGGGAGTTAGGCATTGGAATAACTTACCAAGGGATATGTTCAATAAATTTGCTGTTTCTTTGCAAACATTTAAGAAACATTTAGGAAAACAACAGATAGGGAATCTGCCACTTGGGTGACTGCCCTAATTGCTTATCAGTAGTGATTGATTGATTGATTGATTGATTGATTGATTGATTGATTGATTGATTGATTGATTGACTGAAAAAGGAAACAACGCAATTGTGATTTAATTAAGTTGTTGCTTTTCCAGGTATTTTATAAATGTATTATTATTATTATTATTATTATTATTGTTATTATTATTATTATTGTACCATCCCCGGCTATTTAAACTGTCCGCCCTCTCCACTATGGCCATCTCTGACAGTGATTAAGAACATTTAAGAATTTCCAAAACTTTCTTCTTCTATGTTTAGATGGCTCTGGCATCCATTTTGTAGCGATCTCTGGCGGGCTATTGCCAGAAAAATTTCATTTGTTATAGTTGGTAAACTTTTTTTTTTACTGCTTATCATTTTTTATGTGCGGAGGTTTTCAACACTTCTCCTGATCCTCCTCTAATGTAATCTGCCTATCACAAGCCTGTAACTAATTTCTATACCAATCAGAACTCAGGTTAGTGAATGAAAATCTAAACTTTCAGAGCTCTGGATTCTAATTTCGTCTAGTACTTTCCCTTGAGGATCTATTTAAGGAGAGCGCTTCCAGACCGTCTTGTCTGATTTGCTCCGATGATTGAGACTGCGACTTGACGGAGGTTATAGGGGACAGGAGGCAGAGGGTGGCTTGCTTAAGAAGATCCCGCCCTGACAGGTAATGGCAGAATTTACCTAAATGTGTGATTGTGCCGGCGTGTGTTTTGAGGGAAAGATGTAATATGCAATCCTTTCATTTTTCACTGAACTGTAGGACCTTCTGTGCAGTCTTCGGACTCAATTTATATTCCCTACTGGGATAATATTTAATGTAAAGGAGCACGAGCGGTGACCCTCGGAACTCTCCCCTTCTTGCTAGTTGGTTTACGTCGCACCGACACAGATAGGTCTTATGGCGACGATGGGACAGGGAAGGGCTAGGAGTGGGAATTAAGCGGCCGTGGCCTTAATTAAGGTACAGCCCCAGCATTTGCCTGGTGTGAAAATGGGAAACCACGGAAAACCATTTTCAGGGCTGCCGACAGTGGGGTTCGAACCTACTATCTCCCGAATACTGGATACTGGCCGCACTTAAGCGACTGCAGCTATCGAGCTCGGTACTCTCCCCTTCTACTTTTGAGCTAGGGGACTAAAATTTTTTCAACCTGTAAATTTTGGAAATTAGTCTCGGCCTTTAAAGGTTCCTCTTATTCACTCTTTTTAGCATGAGAGTAGTCTCTGTGTCATTGGGCCTTAAGCCCACGTAAGTTCTTGTCTTTCCTAAATGTTCTTTAAAGTAGTCGTGGTTTTCCACTTCCTTTCCTTTTTTTAATGGCTTAAATTTGTTGTAACCTTCTTTTCTTCAATCTTAAAGGCTAATAGGATGGGCAATATGCCCCTGTATATTTATTAATGTTTTGCGGGTAACCGCAGCTACATTTAGATTCCCTTGCGCGAAAGCACTTCCCCGCTTGGAACGTTGTGATTGATAAGCCCACCATGGGGCAACCTGTATGAACAAGATGAAGTGGGGTAACCCAACTGGTTATTTGTGTAAATGATAATGTAATAAGGGGCATGCCGCTTTATTTAGGCTAGCCCCTAAGTATTTGGAGCTCAGACTGTACAATGTGTACCTGTTAGGAGCAGTTATGCTCTTTCACATGCAGGTAATGAAATTGCGTATGGCTGTTAGTGCCGGGATGTGTCCAAGGACTTCGGCTCGCCAGGTGCAGGTCTTTTGATTTGACTACCGTAGGCGACCTGCGCGTCGTGATGAGGATTAAATTATGATGAAGACGAAACATACACACAGTTCCCTTGCCAGGGGAATTTACCAATTATGGTTAAAATTTCAGACCCTGCTTGGCATCGATCCCGGGACATCTGTGCCCAAAGGTCAGCACGCTAACCATTTAGCCGTGTAGGTTAACGACTCTGAGTTTCTCCCAATTAATCTTGTACCTGATTACGGACTTCTAAGTCCAATATATTGTTGGAGCTGATGAGCTCATTGTTAAATGTGAATATTCTCAAGTAAGTTTTCAACTGGTCCGCCTCTGTGGTGTAGTGGTTAGCGTGATTAGCTGCCACCCCCGGAGGTCCGGGTTCGATTCCCGCCTCTCCCACGAAAATTTGAAAAGTGGTACGAGGGCTGGAACGGGGTCCACTCAGCCTCGGGAGGTCAATTGAGTAGAGGTGGGTTCGATTCCCACCTCAGCCATCTTAGAAGTGGTTTTCCGTGGTTTCCCACTTCTCTTCCAGGCGAATGCCTGGATGGTACCTAACTTAAGGCCACGGCCGCTTCCTTCCCTCTTCCTTGTCTATCCCTTCCAATCTTCCCATCCCTCCACAAGGCCCCTGTTCAGCATAGCCGCCTGGGCGAGGTACTGGTCATACCCCCCAGTTGTATCCCCCGACCAAGAGTCTGAAGCTCCAGGACACTGCCCTTGAGGCGGTAGAGGTGGGATCCCTCGCTGTGTCCGAGGGAAAAGCCGAACCTGGAGGGTAAACAGATGATGATGATGATGATGAAGTTTTCAACTGGAGCCTCCGTGGTTCAGACGGCAGCGCGTCGGCCTCTCACCGCTGGATACCGTGGTTCAAATCCCTGTCACTCCATGTGAGATTTGTGTTGGACAAAGTGGAGGCGGAACAGGTTTTTCTCCGGGTACTCCGGTTTTTCTTGTCATCTTTCATTCCAACAACACTCTCCGTTCTTATTTCATAGCATCTATCAGTCATTAATAAATCACTTTGGGAGTTGCGACCCCGTCGTTCCAATAGCCTATATCTGCTTCATTCATTACATCCCTGACCCAGTCATTGATTGTAAAACAGGTTCTAGGTTTTCATTTTCAAGTTTTCAACTACTTGTTCAATCATTAGATTACTCTATTTGGGTTTAAAAGGATGAGATAAAAGAAATTTCCAATTTTTGTTAAAGTAAATTTTTTCTCTAAGTGATCCCTTGTCCAGCCATTCTCCCCACGTGATTCCTTACCTCTGCGTTCCACGACAAATCTTTATGACAATTATTATTATTATTATTATTATTATTATTATTATTATTATTATTATTATTATTATTATTATTATTATTATTATTAACAGATACATCACAATTGGGAAACATTCCGGTGGCAGTGATCAATTACAATAATCGTATACACATTCACACGTACCTAAAGCATTTCAAAACTTTTACACCAACTATTATCTTACCATTATAAATACAACACTTTCATATACCAATTCACACATACCTTAAATAATTCAGATGCCTTAATACTTTAATACAACGATTTACAATGGGTTGAGCGTTACATTAAAATATGAAACCGTCACATAGGAATTTACAGACAATTTAGAAATAATTTACAGTATGCTGGAGTCTATTCTTGAAGCATCTTATATTTTTTGGAAAAATCCCTAAGGCAGCTGCAGATAATGGATTCCAATCATCAATTCCCCGATTTTCGCAAAATTAGTTTCGGCAGACTGAAAAACCTAACAGTTAAAAATTAACTCTCGAAAATGACAGGAGATGGCTAAAGATATTACAAATTATAATTTCGTCGTTATTTTGTTGATAAATGTTTGTATGGTAACAAATAAGAAAAAGCAAACAGTTCGTCAAAGAGTTTTTAAAAGTGATTTAAACCTATTCAGAATAGAATTATTCCGCTAAAAATGTAATGGCCACATATGTGTCAATCTCCCTGAAGAGGTTTTAATAAATGCACTTTTGGGCTTTTTTCTTGTATATAGATCGTAATTTAAATCTCTGTCAAGTTTGCATAAACTCAAGCTCTTTAATAGTAAAGTACTCAGAACATCTTATCGTGCTATCTCTTTGCGAACGATAGACCAACTCTGGGGGAGCTAGTTTATATTCGTTACGCAGCGATTAGTTATTTCTGGTTGGGCACTTCCAGCACGCTATGAGTTCACACGCTTGTGGTCTTCTCCCTGCTTGCAAACCGGGTCAAGATGTTTGTGGTGCTAGCCCTGTGTTTACTCAGTCTGGAAGGCTCGGCAGAGCTCACAGTATCATCTTGCAAGGAACAGACGTACTGTGTACGAGATGAGATACAATATTCCAGCCAAACTAATATTATTACTACTTCTAGAAACAAAAATACAGAAGCCCATTGACATATTAATCCTTTTCACAACTACGGAAGATATAAATCGTTGGGCACTTTTTCGAGAATATACCGGGTGTTACACAGTTATCTACTCCAACTTGGAGGAGATCAACACAAATGTTTTAGTAAATAAGCATAGGTTGAAAATTGATAATTGATGTTATTTTTTCATATGATTGAGAATGAAACTATTATCTTTCCATTTAATTGTAATCCTTAAAAACTGCAAAGTACATAAGTACAAAACTGTTAACATTAATTCACCCAGTGGAAATCTTTGAAAATAAAACCTGTAGTTGGAGGAGACTGAATGACTTTTGCAGTTGAAAGGAAAAAAAGTAATATGATGCCCTTTGTTCGTCTGTTTCAGTTGTTTCAAATAGTTTCTCCTTGATTACGGGCTAATAACGTCAAAACATCCGGTCCATAATAAGACATATGAGTACCATGGAAATAGGGCGCTCTCCACAATATAACGACACGCTTCTTTGCAATGTTCCGTACAGTTGCACCGAAGGCGTGTATAACATTGTTGTAGGACAATCCATGTAGACATACACTGGTTTGACTGATGATTGCTGAGCAGGCAGATTATTGTCAAAGTCCATTTCACTTTCTGATTAATGTACCGAGTGTTTCAGATACATACTCCGCACTAGAATACGCAACAATGTAAAGACGGACAAGTTGCTGCATGTTGCATGCGCTAAAGAATAACCGGAACTCAATTTGCTGAAACGCCACTCGAGGGCTCCATGCATTGTCCAGAATATAAACGGCACTAGCACGTGAAACTGTGAGTCTAGGTAAATACATCACAATTGAATAACCATTTTGTGCGAATGACAAAAGAGTGGATATACTGCTTATATTTGAAGAGTGCTCTCGTAATGTACGACATGCAGATGCACTCTATAAACAGCAATTTCCAGACAGATATTCCAGAATGTAGAAATGAGGCCCCATGGTACAATTAATTTTGCAATTCATCCAGTGCTGTATAGGCAAAGGGTTTTGGAGGAAGTGAATATAGTGAGAGAAACTGTTGTCCCAAGACCACATACATGTTATGTGGTACACATATTGGAAATATATAATGGTAAAGTGTATAGAGTAATATACGCTGGCATCCGTTGAAATGGCACTCAACTCGATTGTTGTAACCAGGTGATCAGGCCCGTCAAGAGACTTTTCCAGAGTTGGTCGCTGAGCATGTAAGTCACTAGACACCGGAGCGTAAATGATTTGCTACTAATTGTCATGCGCTCATTGAAATCTGGTGTATCAGCCAAATCTTGTCTATTCAACGAACGACTAGGCATTGGGACAGCTTCAGCAATAGGATGGTACATATGATAAGGTTCAATATTTCGTATGAACAGACCTATACTTTTGTTAACTAAATATGAAGGAGGAGTTTCACTTGTTGACATGAATACGCTCTTCCTAAAATGAGATGTGAAATTAATGCTATCACCTGGACAGCCATCGTCAAGGTATTCCTAGAGCAATGGTGCAAGTCCAATGAAAGCAGTAATCCATGCGCGGCGTATAATCTTTGTCACCACGCACCGCATACACTATTCTTGAGATGTGAACCTGGGGTATCTCCCCAAGGGCTTAAATAAATGTACAGAAACAACAGCAAAGGTTTACATCCATATGCCCCGGCAAAAAAATCAAGCAGCTAACATCATGAAAACGGCTGTGACTATCAATTGATACCACGTGTAGAGGAATCATCGAATAGTGCAATCTCCGGAACATTTCGCGGTACCTGGTCCAGAGTAATACACGATAACTTACCCACTGAAAGTACGCTCCACCGCATTCATATGAAAGAAGACTGCCTGTGTACGATATGTAGAAACTGTACTGATACTTTTGCTCAATGTGAAGTCATCCAGCACTCAGATATCTACTAAATTTCATCTGATTGGCTCATCCGTCCGACGTTTAGTTTGAGGCCATCTGACCTGAGCAGCGTAGTGGTGCTGCCATTGGGGTGTTATGCGTACAGCGTGTTACACGTTGCTCTTTGCTTTACGTCGCACAGGAACAGAAAGGTCTTATGGCGACGATGGGACAGGAAAGGCCTAGGAATGGGAAGGAATCGGCCGTGACCTTAATTAAGGTTCAGCCCCAGCATTTGCCTCGTGTGAAAATGGGGAAACACGGAAAACTATCTTCAGGGTTGCCGACAGTGGGGTTCGAACCCATTATCTCCCAGATGCGAGCTCACAACTGCACGCCCCTAACCGCCCGGTCGTTACACGTTAAAAGTCCTGGAAATGAAGAAGAGTAATTCTCACATATCAGTGTCTGGTTACGAAAAGCTGCCGCTTGCTCCACGAAGAGGAAGTGCTTCGGACTATATGCCAGCAAACTGACTGACCAAGTGCAAGTGCGGTTTCATACAGTGAGTACTCCAGTACTACAGTGTCAATGTGAAAGAGAAATGGAAATAAAAGGCAGTGACTCTCTTGAAAGTGCTTAATTTGTGTGAAATTAATGTGGAATATTGTTCAAATGTCTACAGTGCAGTTATTTGACAATGTGCACAGTTTCTATACACAGGTCTTGCGCAGGGTTAGGTGCCATTTAAATATCGCTTGTGTAAGCTTTGTTTCAATATGATTATTTTTAATTTGTAAGTACACTGTTGTTATATATATATGTGTGTGTAGTGTCTCGTGTTGTTTTGATTTACCTCCAAGATTACACGATTTAACTTCATAAATGTTTACTTACGTGGATATTTGCGCGATCAAGTTTCAGTAACATTGTCCCTATACTGAGATGAGTTTGTAAACTTCGTGTAGCAACAGAAGTATCAAACAGGCAATGCTAACAGCACAGCTGGAGAGCACAGTAGGAAGAGTAGCACTGTGTGCGAAACAGAGAGGAGGTTATTTTGAACATTTGTCATGACAAAATACGCAACAGTATTCCTCAGTATTGTTCTTTGCACTTCCTTGCCATATGAATGCGCCTGCCTGGTGTGAGACCCCAAAATACCGCGCAGTATGTGTTTGAAGCCGATACAAAATGCGTTTCATAGTTATGAGTTTGTACTATCACTCACAAGGGGGCATTCCCTACTCGTCACCACCGATTTCGCTCAAATTTATAGAACATCGCAGGGCTTGGCTAAAAATGAAAGTATCCGAAGTGGGAACTTCATATGGCCAAGCGTATAGAAAATAAAAATAAAAATGTTGACGCGTCTCACGTACCGTAAAGTGATTTTAAAGTAAAGTTAAAACATAATACCCAACAACATCAATTTTTATATTATTCATTTATTTTAACTTATTTTATTTATTTGTATGCAAAAGGGATATAGGACGTAATTTTTTTAATGAGCGCACAATTGTAGAAAATTTGGACTTGCGAACTTTGCCGACGTGTTCAAACAGAAATTCTTCTTTTTTCTCCTTTACTGGCTATCTCTCCTCCTTGGGGAATGTGCCATAAACGTGAATAGTCGTTTCGCTGTAAGTTTCGTTTCCATCTGACAAGTAAAGGTTGCTCCTGGCGGCTGTACACAAACAATAGATTCTTGGCACAGGTAGAAAAAGTCTGACAAAGAAATCCCAATTTTTTACCATTTCTATGTCTTTTGCGTATATCATCATCATCATCATCTGTTTACCCTCCAGATTCGGTTTTTTCCCTCGGAATTAGCGAGGGATCCCACCTCTACCGCCTCAAGGGCAGTGTCCTGGAGCTTCAGACTCTTGGTCGGAGGATACAACTGGGGAGTGTGACCAGTACTTCGCCCAGGCGGCCTCACCTGCTATGCTGAACAGGGGCCTTGTGGAGGGATGGAAAGATTCGAAGGGATAGGCAAGGAAGAGGGAAGGAAGCGGCCGTGGCCTTAAGTTAGGTACCATCCCGGCATTTGCCTGGAGGAGAAGTGGGAAACCACGGAAAACCACTTCCAGGATGGCTGAGGTAGGAATCGAACCCACCTCTACTCAGTTGACCTCCCGAGGCTGAGTGGACCCCGTTCCAGCCCTAGTACCACTTTTCAAATTTCGTGGCAGAGCCGGGAATCGAACCCGGACCTCCGGGGGTGGCAGCTAATCACGCTAACCACTACACCACAGAGGCGGACACCATTCCATTTGCCTCACATAATCCAAAACCGAAGCCGATTTATATGCACAGCTCCAACGATAAGGTTCACTCCTAACATAGCTTTTATCTCCTAATTCAGAGTACTATTGTTCCCGTTTGTATTAGCAATTATTCTCTCTTCGTTCATGTCTGTTACCTCCAACTTATGAACAAGGTATGCTGAGTCCACCCAGATATCCCCTCCACACAGTAAACTCGGCCTGAAAACAGATCGATGTAAAGATAATTTCATCTGAGAGCAGAATATCGTTGTTCGTAAATACAAGCTTAATGCATTATATGTGCTTCACCTTGATTTTATTTCACATTGTATAGAGCAACCGTGGCATAGCTTGTTGCACTTTTGTTCTTGTAGTTGATGTTGTTGTTGCGTATTATGTTTTAACTTTACTTTAATATCACTTGTAATGTTAATCTAGTAGTAAGTAACCTATGTTATTGTAAGCCGTAGTGTTAAGCACTGAAAATACTTAAGTTCTGTGTGAATTTGTATATGATGATGCTGGACTTAGAATGTTATACTAGTAGTATTTCCTGTAATATTTTCTTTCCGTGGAATTGCTTGTTGCATTCTTGTTGTAGTTGTTATTGTTGTTGTATTGTAATTTTGGTTTAGCTTTCCTTTATTATCACACTACTGTAAGTGATCATTGCCAGCGGGATACTTCCCAATTGCGACGTATTTGCCAATAATAATAATAATAATAATAATAATAATAATAATAATAATAATAATAATAAACCTGAGATACCATACATTCCAAAAACTTGAAATGGTAAATAAGAATTCTAATTTTGCATTCCCGAGCTGACACTCTACCTTCTTAGATTATCCCCCGCTGACATAACTTTAACCTTGAAAATGGATTCAGCCATGGAGGATAAGAACAGAAGGAGGCCAGAGCGACTCTGGTTAGACTCAGTTTTTAATGATAAGAAGTTCACAGAGCTAGTTGCAAGCAGAGATTTATGGTGGTGTGTAGTCGCTTCACAGAAGTTTGTAAGCTAAACACTGAAAGGTATGACCCTATACGAGGTTTGGGGCAGAAATCATTGCAACTATTTTTATTGTTACGGATGCGGGATCCACCAGAAAGATGGAAATATAAGGCAGGGAGGCCAAATTTCGTCCCTGCACCTAATTTCGTCCTCCTGAGGATTTCCAGTTTGCACGGTTGGTACCTAATATTTAGTCGCGGCACATGCGTAGCCTCATCCCCTTGTCTTGTGAGAGTTGGTTGTGTGCACCACGTTTAGTTTCCGTGTACAAGGAGGATTCAATTTTCATGCTGAGCTGAGTTAGTGCAGCATTCAAATTAAGAGCCTGTTGTTCCTAGAGTGAGCACTGGTATGTACATGAAATACTGGACTGCATTTCGGTAGTGTGGAATAGTTCCTTGTGTGTAATCGCTACAGCGAGGTGTTCGGCGTGAGTTACTGTATCGACCATTATAATAAATCATGGAATGTTCGTAATTTCGTCCACCTCAATTTTATTTGTTATTTATGAAGTTTATTATTATTTTTAGATGGGAACACGCAAGAAGTGGGCTAAGGAGGCTATATAAAGTCTATTAAGGCGGTAAGGGACAAGATAATAGCTTACCAAAGTGCAAGTAAGGCGTTTAACGTCCCACGAGCAACGCTGAAAGACTATGTTGAAAAGAATACCAAGAAGGTCTTTTCATAAGTGGCTTTCAAGTAATTAATTATAGGGAAAATGTTTGGTAACGTTAGAAAGGAAAAACATGTTAAAGTTAATTGTATTTTTGTAGATTTGTTGGGGGACAAAATTAAGAACACGGTTTGGTAGTTTAGTTTTGTAGTGTTCATGTTTGTCAAATATTGACTACCTTCCCTTATAACAGTTTCATTGTAACTTGCCCGTAAGTGGAAAATATATTCACTAATAAATATACCAATTTCTAGCCTTGTCCATATTATTCTTCGATTTTTACAAGTCAAATATGCTAAAGGGATGAAATATGGGCCCCTCTACTTTACAGATGGGAGTGGAGAACGCAGGGGAATGTATGGAAAATGCCGAGTAGTTTACCAAGTGTAGGATACAACGTGCCGAAACTGTCAGCCAGGAAATCCTTGTGCTACATAATGTTCATTCTCAAAGAGTACAGTTACCTTCACGGTAAACACTCAAAGTAGCTTCCTAGATTGTACACAATTCTTGCCAAAAATGCGGAGACCAGTCGCTTCACCATGTGAATTTTGTAATCTCATGTCCTCTCGTGTCCCAAACCGTTTCCAACACAATGATTCTTTCACTTTTGGGATGAGATCGACATCGCACGGAGACAAATCCGGTAAGCATGGCGGGTGTTCCACTACTTGCCTCGTCACATCCATTCTGCACGGAGCCTGACTCACTACTGCTGTCTCATCGCCATGTGCATAGTACCGGTCCAATACACCACCATCACGTGCTGTGTCCATGTACTATGAATGACATGCTTTCCAGAACATATGCCCATTGTATGGTTTACGGTGAAATTGTGGGAAAAAATAGTTGCTATGACTTATGCACCAACCTTCGAAT
The DNA here is from genome assembly GCF_040414725.1 of Anabrus simplex. Lineage (NCBI taxonomy): Eukaryota > Metazoa > Arthropoda > Insecta > Orthoptera > Tettigoniidae > Anabrus > Anabrus simplex. Next base: position 339,283,873 of record NC_090268.1, on the reverse strand, counting down.
AATAAAGACATAAAGGTGATTCAGACCCACAATTTAATATTACATTTTTCAAATAATTTTCTGTTCCAATTTCTGAGTGGTTCAGGTAGAAAAAAGAGCCCAAGTTGTTTTCGTATCAGTACATATTCCGGCACGTACATGAGTTCCTACGAGGCAACATTCCGGCACCTCAGCGCAGGCTATCCTGAAACTGTAGAAAGTAATGAGTGGAACGTAAAACTAATAATTTATTCTAACGTTCATGAATATATAAATTCGACCCTTTTAAACACATATTGAGACTATTGCCACTCTTCTTGCGACGTCATCCAGACCCTCACTGGCAGTCATATTGAAGGAAAAGATATACACAACCACTCTCCAACCTCCCCTCAAGTGCGGCTCCGAATGTTGGGCAAGGCAGAAGAATCATGACCATTGAATTCAAGTCACAGAGATGCGGATGCTGTGACGGTCGGCGGGCGTCACTCTGCAGGACAAAGTGCGCAGTGAGCATGTACGAGAATCTTGTAATGTTGTATTCATCAGTGACAAGACGGAGGAAAAGAAACAGTTCCGCTCGTACGGCCACATCAAAAGACGTGATGAACACCATTTAGTGCAGAAAACTCTTTCCATCGAAGAGCCGAGGAGAGGTAAAGGGCGTCCTAAGGCAATATTGAAACTAACTCCGGAGGTTGCTTTCAGGAAAAGTGAAGTGTAAATAGATCTAGTGCAAGAACGTTGACTAGAAGAAGCTTTATTTTCTTCTGGTTTACGGTAAGAGTCTCTATTCTTCTTCTTCTACTTCTTCTCCTCCTTCTTCTTCTTCTTCTTCTTCGTTTAGGCCTACGATGGGCCACGTGGTTCTTAACCCTGGTGTGCTTTTCTCTTCCTCTTAGCCCAGTATTCCTTCATTCTAGTGCTATGGATGTCTTTTCTTTCTTGAGACCATTTCACTCCTACTCCTGGACGCAGTGATTTAGCTGTTAGTGACTGGAGAGAGTCAGATGCCTTGATTAAATTTCTGAACTTATCTCTGTTGTAAATGTCAATGTGATTAATGTTAAAGAGTATCTATTATTATATAAACATACGCCAACTTTAGATCAAGCTGCGATTTTAATTTTACAAATGGTGTTGTGGTTTTTCGAGTTTTATACAGTCTTCCGTTGACTGTGGGTCTTAGTCTTATCCTGCCAGTTTTACTACATCTTCGTGTGGTCAGGGCAGTGAACTGTGTTGCTCCTATGGCCTTGGTGCTGTTTTAAGGTTGGATGTTCACCCTGAAGCTAATCCTGTGCCGAGGGATGTGTTTACTTGTGTGTGTCTCTGTAGCGTTTGGTATTGTGATGTATTGTGTGTATTGAGAGAAACACAAAACTAGTCGCCAAGCTAGATAAAAAACACAGTCCCGGCTGAAACCCCCGGTATGAACGTTAATCGAACTCGGGTCCTTCCGAATCGACAATTAAGTCAAGGAGTCGAATATTGAGTCAATTGTGAGTGTTTTCATTTTCGATTTTGTTCAGATGTTTGAGAACGTAATTAGTTTATGGCGCATGGCCTCCGAAGAGGCTTCGTGCAGGTCTTTCGAGTTGACGCCGTTAAGGCGACCTGCGCGTCTATGAAGATGAGGTCCTACTTATAATGAATTCTAATGATGAAGGCGGCACACACACCCAGCCACCGAGCCATCGGAATTAACCAATGAAGGTTAAAATCCTCGACTCGGCCGGGAATCGAAAACAGGGACACCCTGGGCCAAATACCAGCATGTTAACCATTTTGCCATGGAGCCGGACTGGAAACGTAATAAAACAAATTTGCTCGGAGACAAGAATTCAAAATTATAGTAACATTGGAACTGAGCACGAGACAAGGAAGGAATCAATTGAGTTCGGAAACAACAATCGACATTTATCCTTGAAAGAAGTGTAGTAAAATCGATGTATTTCAGTAACTTAATAATGAATTAGGCCAGTTGTTATCAAACTGTGGCAGGCGCACCCATAGGAGGGTAGCTGAGAATTTTAGTGGGGTACGAGAACAGCCTTTAGGGAGAAGAAAAATTGAAATAAGGAAACAAATAAGAGAAAAGTTAAAATATGTATATAGGGAGCAACATTTAGCTTGAAAGTTTCACCTAGACTACGACATATCAGAAAACAATGTCATGTCATGCAGGCACAACAATCCCATCGAAATTGTGATGTTTTGCGATGTCTGAATTCCAGAATTAAGATCGAAACGTTTTCATCCTTAATTATTAATTTGATACTGAGGCTAAAATTTAGCGTTTTGTGAAACTTACATACAAACAGTGTATCTTGTGTTTCTTTATTGTCATTGTATTATACTTGATACAGACACAAACTCTTAAATTTCTTGTGATGTGTTATAAAAATGTATTTAATTTCACAATCTCATCTTTATTTACGATGTGTATTTAAAAGAATTGTTTATAATCTATTAAAATGCCTTAAATAAGCCAGGTAATTATATTTTTTAAATATATCATTTAGGGATTTTTTCGTGGGGTTACATTATACTTTTAGCTGTGAGTGAAGGGTACATCTCATAACAGCTTGAGAAACTCTGAATTATTTTAATTTAAATCTAAGAATTTCATTTTTGTCCGTATTGAACTGAGAATGGAAGATAGGAAACTTAAAAGGGTCCACCTTTTCAATACAAATAAATGTTATAGTTTATTTACAACATATATTTACACTTGGAACTAGTTTCGACGCTGTTTGGCGTCATCTTCAGCCAAAATGTGGGAAATAGGCTAGCATGTAGACATTTATATTACAAGGTGTTACACTAGTGTAATTAAATGAGAGAACATGAAGACGCGAAGTACAATGTCAGTTTCAAAGTGGTCATGAAGGGTGAGTCAAAATTGTATAAACATGAGATAACATAATCACTTGAACAATAAAACATATAAACATATAAATTGTAACAAAACCATGCGGAAGTACGAGATGATTGGCATTGGAGATTCAAATTATTTCAGACACTCTTCCATTGAATGTTGCCTGCCGCGAGTGTAGTACAAAACATAGGTTATATTTCAATAAACACAATCTTCTCAAAAATGCACATAACATTATAAAATATTTGAGTTGAGGTGAAATTTGGCAGTTCGGGCACCTGAAGAAGAAATCCTACAAATTTTAATTATTTAACTGCCAATTTCACCGTGTACCACGGAAAGTTGAATATGTTATTTGTATTTGAAAATATTATTTATGAGTCCTAACTCGTATGAATTATAGCTTTTGCATTCACCTTTCATGGACTGTTTTGAATTGACATTACTGAATATCTGCAATTCGAACCTTCACTGCCAAGTTCATCTCGCAACATAAGTTAAGATGTCACGTGCAATTCTATGAGGCTGTTAAATCCTAACTCACATTTGAACTACACTCGCACCGGTGCCATTCAATGAATGATTGAACGCAGACCCTTTGTGCCAAATCCATCACGAACCTACATTTTCGAGTGTGTTTCATGTGTTTTTTGCATTTATCGAGTCCAAACTCACGCTTGTGCAATTCTTGTATCACCCTTTACAGCTGTTTTTTGAATTGACGCTTATTGAATAAGTGATTTCAATCCCTAACTGCCAAATTTCACCTCAACTCAAATATTTTATAATGTTATGTGCAGTTTTGAGAAGATTGTGTTTATTGAAATATAACCTATGTTTTGTACTACACTCGCGGCAGGCAACACTCAATGGAAGAGTTTCTGAAATAATTTGAATCTCCAATGCCAATCATCTCGTACTTCCGCATGGTTTTGTTACAGTTTATATGTTTATATGTTTTATTGTTCAAGTGATTATGTTATCTCATGTTTATACAATTTTGACTCACCCTTCATGACCACTTTGAAACTGACATTGTACTTCGCGTCTTCATGTTCTCTCATTTAATCACACTAATGTAACACCTTGTAATATAAATGTCTACATGCTAGCCTATTTCCCACATTTTGGCTGAAGATGACGCCAAACAGCGTCGAAACTAGTTCCAAGTGTAAATATATGTTGTAAATAAACTATAACATTTATTTGTATTGAAAAGGTGGACCCTTTTAAGTTTCCTATCTTCCAAACTCTGAATTATGCTTTGCTGATGTCTAAGTTGTATTACTTGCCGTTCGAAGGCGCTCCTGTCGTTACCGCATTGTGCGACATATAATATCGTAAGGAAATATTACATCAAATTATTTCTGTTCTGTTTATCTTCTAACGGAAGAATTGCTTTTTGCCCAGCAATAATCGAAATAGTTCAATGACCATTAGCATATTCTCCTAAGTGTGTAACTAATTAAGTTTCAGTCCTCGGTAACTTCTTCAGCAACTCATTTTATATACATGACGCATTCGGAAGTCTAATTAGATGTATCTCATAACCTAAGTATGTCTTTCTGCTTTTGGAGATATCGAACTACGTGAATTGATTACTACAACAATTTTATTCTAAAGTTACACAAAAATGTTAAACTGTTACTACTGGATACAGTCAGTGATGGTAAAACTTTTCAAAATATCGATATATCGGTTTTTCGATACATCGGTCTTCAAAATATCGATATATCCGCTTTTAAAATATTAGTGCGAATATCCATTCGTTGTAAGTCTAGTTTTACATTTAACACGATGATTAAAGGATTCAGTAGGTTTAATAAGTCTTGACACAGATGAGAAAACAAGCTTAAAACAATGGCCAAGTAGCATGTTTTTTCACTACAATGACACATTATAAAAACATTTACAGCCGATAGATGTTATGATACATAGAAAAACAGTAAATGCAAGGTGTCTAGTAACGAGCTACTAGTAATAACTTACATGATGATGATATTAGGCCAATTTCCAATACCTCTTAGGTAAGCCATTTAGAAAAAGCAGCTTGGATAACATTTTGCCATTTAATCGGTTTCTATTTTCCGTGATGATGTTACCGGCCTTTGAATACAGTTCCTCTGCTGTGACAGAGGTCGCTATAATGCTCAAGTATTGCCCAGCTAACGCGTAAAGCTATGTATACAAGGTATGCAGGATGCATGAGTTGTGATATTATCACTGTATTTACCGAAGTGAATTGAGAAATAAAAATTCAAATTTCGTAACTGTAGCATGCAAATATTGAAAGGGTCTGAAAAATAATCAAATCGTAGTCAAAAGTATTAAATTAGACAAATATCGATATATTGGGCACGAAATATCGATATGGACAATATATCGGACCTCAAATTATCGATGTCGATATATCGATATTTCCATCTCAAAATATCGATATTTCTGATATATCGATATTCGTTTGCCATCTCTAGATACAGTATTCGTTTATTCGCTTTTGAAGAAGTTATCTTCACCCCCGTTCCAATAATTTCATTGCTTACCACCTGGGAAACACCGCTGTATCAGATCAGTTGTAAAACACTGTAAAATTATTTTTAACTTGTGAGCAAGTCTGCATTAGCTTCGCTGTACCTTGATTCAATATCACGTCTTACTGGTCAGTGTCACTCTGGAAGAATACGCATCGTAAATACGAGTAATAAATGGTCTACCGGCACCATTTTTGTATCCCCAACACAACATTCAGTTCTTTTGGATTTCTTCACTACTGACATCACTTTAGTCCTGGAAATACTGATTTTCATATTATACCAAATGCATCCATTTTTATGTTCCAAGATATTGGATTATAGACTTCCAGCAGTCTGCCGGAAAGACCAAGTCGTCGCCATGGGCAGGCGGGTAACAAATGTGAAACGGGCCTGAGTGGCGAGAAATGGGAAGTTCGGCGACATCCACAATGTGGATCGGTGTGGATCGCCAGGCTAGTTTAAGCTTTGCTAACCTCACACCTTGGTTAAGTTAAGCTAAGCTGACCTCACACTAGGGCCTAATCTCACACTAGGGTCTAGCCTCACACTAGGGGCCTAACCTTACACACTGGCAAGGGCTTAACTAAACACCCTGGCTAAGGGCAAGGATCTAACTTCATACCCTGGCAGGGGCTTACACTACGGTGGGGCCTTAACCTCACACTTTACCTAAAAGCAGGGGCTTAATCTCATACCTTCGCTAAGAGCGAGGGCTTACACCCTGACATGGCTTAACCTCGCGCTGACCATGCGTTATTCTGACTTAACCTAACCTAACGTTAGCTAAGAGTGCGGAGTTAACTTCACTGGCTGTTTTACGCCCGGTTGCCCTTCCTTTCACCAGGCTGCCCTTCTCGACAGGGCTTAATCTCAGTGAGCCTGAGGAGGGTCCTGAGGTGGAGGCGAAGGCTGAGGCTAACGCTGACCCAACTGACTGCTTGAAAAGTATTCATCGTTAGTGCGGAGTTAACCTCACTGGTTCTTTTGTACGCAAGGCTACTCTTCCTTACATCAGGTTGTCCTTCTCTATACCGTTTTAAAGTTTCGAATTAAAAAAGGAGTTTCGAATAAAACATATTTTTAGGGGATGAAAACAACCCATAACTTAAAAACTTAATAACTCCTAAAACGATAGTCCTAGAAAATTGATTTTTAGCTTAAAATTCATAAAAAATATCCTATATCTGGTGATATAGATCAACTTAATCACGACAGTTTCTTTCCAAATTTTTGGGGTAAACATTATTTTTGACATTAAAAAGTCTCGGAGGATATTTTAAATTACTTTTGGAGTAAAAATGAATAACGTACACGGAACTGCATTCAGAATGGATGAAACAATTCCTTAAAAATTAAAAATTAATACGATGCTGACATTAATAATAACGCTTATTACGCATTGTTTGCTCCTCATCTGATCCACGAAGGATCACCTGCTTTTTGCCTGAGGATTACTTGCTTCTGCCTCTAGGGATCAACTGCTTAATCTATTAATGGAACTGCACTGAGGACGGATAAAACAATTTCTTGATAAGTAAAATATGAATACGATGCAGACAATAATAAAGTTTACTAAGTATCACCTACTTCTCACCCGATCTACTAAGGATTACATGCTTCTAACCTGACAATTACCTGCTTATGCTGAGGATGGCTTGGGTGACCTAACACTTTGTTTAAGAGCGGGGCTTACACTTAGGCTAAAAGTAGGGCCTTACACATTGGCTAGGCCTGCAGTCTTAACCTGATCGCTCATATACGTGTGCGATAGGAGAATTGGCGACTTCACACTCTGGCTAAGAGTAGGATTTTATACCCTAGCCAGGAACAGGGGTTTCACACTATAGCTATGAGTAGGGGACTTAACCCTGGCTATGAATGGGACCTTACACCTTGGCCAAGGGTGGGGATTAACCTGACTAGCTACTTTTCCTTACACCAGGTTACTTTTTCCTACAAAAGTCTGGGTAACAATAGGAGCCGAGCTAGAGTGTAGGGTTAATTTTACGCTGACGAAAGAGGTTCACGTTTGTGTAACTTTAGAGCTCAACTAGAGTGTTGGCTTAACCTCACGCTAAATGGCTGCTCTTAGCACAAGTGTGGATAACCTCAAGGGTTTAGAGCTGAGTGTAGGCCTAACCTAACCGGCTGCTCTTCCAGCTCGCATGTGTATGGACTTAATTTGCCAGCTGCTCTTATTTTCTTTGAGGTGCTCACACCAGGCTCAATCTTAGCTTAGTCCGAATACGACAGGCACTTGTTCAGTCATGTAAAAGTACTAAATGCTGGATTAGCATATTTAGAGTAGCAGAGTAGCATCTTATAAGCTACTTTAGGTGGAGATTACACTGAAAACTTTAATCCAAGATGGTGAAGCTGATTAGAGATTAAGTGGACATGTTCGCTAGCTCTCTAGACTACCTCACGCAAGGTTTGAATAACGTAACAAAACACTGCTACTTGAGTCAACAAATTGAACAAAGCGTAGGACTAGAAGTGTCTTAGTGATGATTAGGAAAAGAAAGGCGAAATGATTAGACAGTTTTTAAAATTTAATGAAATATTTGTACAACTACTACAAAATTATGTAATGTTAAGGTTATATATGCTAACTGTGAAGGGTTATTATACTCGTGATGCCTTCTCATTATTGTTTTACAAATTATGTGTTGAAAATATACTATGCTATGCAAATACGTTGTTGCTATGGCGAGATCGATATTTTCCTCATCAACTACAGCAAGGTGCAAGTTTATAATCTTCTATTCCAATCGATACGATTTTCACTTCGGTGCTTGGCAACGTGTTAGACTTTAACTTCGCTATTCAGTTAATTTATGCTTAGCTTAGGCATAGAGTGTTAAGATAAAGCAAAGAAACGTGGAATTAGCGCCTTAAGCATGATGCTGGGATATGTTTAATTGCAAACCCTTTGTCAGAATAGTATATGTTTTAGGCTACTTCAGGTAGATGTTCAGTTAGCATGTTAAGTCTCTTAGCTATTCTATGTCAGCTATCTAGGAGGTGCGGGTTGGATGCAAGTTGAGGTGCAAGGCTGAATCGAGGTGCAGGTTGAGGTGGAAGGCTGAACTGAGGTGCAAGTTGAAGTGCAAGTTCAAGTGCAAGGTTGAAGTGAGTTAAAAACTGATGTGCAAGGCTGAATTGAGGTGCAGGTTGAGATGCAAACTGAGCTGCAGCTTCAGGTGAAAAGTGAGTTGCAAGGCTGAATATTGATTCGGGTTGAGGTGGAAATTCAGGTGCAATTTGAGGAGCAGATTTAGGTGCAAGGCTGAATTTAGGTGCAAATTGAGGTGCAAGTTGAAGTGCAAAGTTGAATTAAGGTGCAAATTCAGATGCAGGTTGGGGTGCAAGTTGAGGTGTAAGGCTGAACTTAAGATTGAGGTGCAAATTGATGTGCATGGCTGCATTGAGTTACAAATTGAGATGAAGATTGAGGTGCAAGTTGAGGTGCATGTTGAGGTTCAAATCGAGGTGCTAGGCTGAATTGAGGTACCGGTTGAGGTGAAAGTTGAGGTTCCATGCTGAATTGTGGTGGAAATTGAGGTGCATATTGAGGTGCAGTTGAGGGTCAGGCTGAGGTGCAAATCGAGATGCAAGTTGAGGTGCATTGCTCATTAGCCCCCGCTCATTAGCGACTGTTTATCAGCAAATGCTCATTATTCCTTGCTCACTAGAGACTGCTCTTTATCCCCTGCTCATCATTCCATGGTCATTAGCCCCAGCTCATTAGCTCTTGCTCATTGGCTCATGGTCATTAGTCCCTGTTCATTAGCCCTTCCTCATTACCTGTTGCTCATTAACCCTGCTCATTAGACCTGATCCTTATGCCTCGATCATTAGCCCCTGCTCATTAGCCATAGATTATCTTAACGTACAAACATCAACCTTGAGCTAGTCCTATAAGAACATGCATAGGATAACTAAGTCTATAAAATGTAGTCGATATGCTTCCTCTCAGCCAACTAGCTGGATGGCTGAGATGGAATGGCTAAGTTAACATGCTAATTAAGCATCCACCTGAAGCAGCCAAAAACGTATACGATTCTGACAAAGGGTTTCCTATTAAACAGAACCCAGCATCAGGCTTGAGACGCTGATTCCACGCTAAGTTCTTTGCTTTATCTTAACACTCTATGCCTAAGCTAAACATAACTTAACTGAATAGCGAAGTTAAAGTCTAACACGCTGCCAAGCACCGAAGTGAAAATCGTATCGATTGGAATAGAAGATTGCAAACTTGCACCTTGCTGTAGTTTTTTTTTTTTTTTGCTAGTTGCTTTACGTCGCACCGGCACAGATGGGCTTTATGGCGACGACGGGACAGGGAAGGGCTGGGAGTGGGAAGGAAGCGGCCGTGGCCTTAATTAAGGTACAGCCCCAGTATTTGCCTGGTGTTAAATGGGAAACGACGGAAAACCATCTTCAGGGCTGCCGACAGTGGGGTTCGAACCTACTATCTCCCGAATACTGGATACTGGCCGCACTTAAGCGACTGCATGCTGTAGTTTTTGAAGAAAACATCGATCTCACCACAGAAACAACTTCTTTACAAAGCATATTATTTTTCAACACGTAATTTGTTAAACAATAATAAGAAGGCATCACGAGTTTGCTAAACACAGTAAGATGTATGATCTTAACATTACATCATTTTCTGAATAAATTTTAAATGTGTTCTACTTATTTCACCTATTCTTTCTAGTCATCACTGTTTTATAGCTTCTAGTCCTAGGCCTTATTTGCTTCTTTGGCCCAAGTAACAGTGTTTAGTTACATCATGCATAACGTCCGAATCCTGTTGAATCTTGCAGTACCTCTGCTCCAAACCCCGCCTCATCTTCAGCCTCAGCCTTGTCTATATCCTCCTCAGCCTTAGCCTCACTTTCATTCACCATGTCGCTAGTATGGCAGGCTCGTCATCACTTTCACTTTCCGATATTTGATGCCAAGAAATAGCTGATACATATTCTGAATCCGAATCTGGAATCTGTTGGTTCATTTTCAATGACATCGAAGTCAGATCCATCATTTTCATTTTCGTAATGAAGATGTCATTTTCAGACAAACACCCTACAAAATTGGTAACAAAATAGGTATATATATATATAAACTAGTACGTTTTCATCTTCCCATGAAGGGGAAGGCGGGCCTCTTAGATGGTGACGCCGTCTCCTAGGCCGGAAGATTTGTTACAGTGAAGGAGATGCTCGGTGAAGGTGAGAGGGTTGGCGGCCGTGGCCTATACTAGGAACTGTCCCGACATTCGCCTTAGAGCAGGAGAATGGAAAAGCACGGAAAACCATTCTCAGGACAGCCGACGGTGAGGACAAGCCGTCCGCCTCCCGAATACAGAGGTGAGCCACGGTAGAGCCATGGCCACCCCTCCTCTGCTCGGTTGCCCGGTCGGAGTGCAGAGCTGTTGGACTGCGGACCAGCCTTGGCCACTTGTGGAACGAAACCCACTCTGAATCCGTCGACCTGCCTGACTTTTGAATACATTATGTATATAAAATAAGTTGGCCAAAAAAGAAGTTACTGAGGACTGAAACGTAATTAGTTACATAATTAGGGGAATCTTCTAATGTCAATGAACTATTTCTATTATTGACGGGCGAAAAACAATTCTACCGTTAGAAGATACACAGAACAAAAAGATTTGGCGTAATATTTCGTTACATGCCACGTGATGCGGTAACGACAGGAGCGCTTTCGAACGGCAAGAAATAAAACTTAAGCGTAGCCTAATTCATTTTTGTGTAAGTTACTTAAATACAAATATTTTACTACTCTTCCTTCAAATATAATGATGTTTTTTTAAAACGCAATTGATTTATTCCATGTCTCGTGCTCAGTTCAGTCTTTCCAATGTTAATGGGCGTGGACGGGTGTGGTGGGGTTGCACCTGTGACCTTGCATCCGGGGGATACTGGGTTCGAACTCCACTGTCGGCAGCCACGAGTAAGGTTTTATGTGGTTTCCCACTTTTACACCAGGCAAATGCTGGGGCTGTACTTTAAATTAAGACCATGGCCGCTTCTTTCCCACGCGTAGGCCTTTCCTATCCCATCGTCGCCGTAAGACCTATCTGTGTCGGTGCGATGTAAAGCCAATTGTAAGAATTATTTCCATGTTACTTTAATTGCAGCTGTCTTGTCTCCAAGAAAATTTGTTTTATTACGGTTTCAAACTGTCAGCCTCTGTGGGGTAGTGGTTAGTGTGATTAGCTGCCACCCCACGGAGGCCCGGGTTCTATTCCCGGCTATGCCACGAAATTTGAAAAGTGGTACGAGGGCTGGAACCGGGGACCACTCAGTCTTGGGCGGTCAACTGAGTAGTGGGCGGGGGGGGGGGGTCTATTATAACCTCAGCCATCCTCGAAGTGATTATTCGTGGTTTCCCACTTCTCCAGCAGACAAATACCGGGATGGTACCTAACTTAAAGCCACGGTCGATTCCTTCCCGTCTTCCTTGTCTGTCCCTTGAGATCATCCCATCTCCCACAAGGCCCCTGTTCAGCATATCAGGTGAGGCTACCTGGGCGAGTTACAGGTCCTTCTGCACAGTTGTATCTCCGACCCAAATTCTAACTCGCCAGGACACTGCACTTGAGCGATAGAGGTGGGATCCCTCGCCGAGTCCGAGGGAATAAACAACCCTGCAGGGTAAACGGATTAAGAAGGAAAGAAAGGAATGTTTTCGATGCGTATAGAGGATAGATGGGCAATCAGAGAGTCCCGCTCCATTACCTAACGGCATGCGCGCTGTAAGAACAGAGAGCAACGGACTTCTTATAGTTTGTGCTGTAAAGGCTAGATGACGATATGCTGATCAAGGCGCAAGCATAGCACTGGCTGAGTATATATTGTTAACGCAATACAATCACATAGTTCAGTTTAATAATATTGCTATTGGCTTTACGTCCCATTAACTACTACTTTATGGTTTTCTGAGACGCCGAAGTGCCGGAATTTAGTCCCGCAGGAGTTCTTTTATGTGCCAGAAAATCTACCGGCACGAGGCTGACGTATTTGAGCACCTTCAAATACCACCGGACTGAGCCAGGATCGAACCTGCCACGTTGGGGTCAGAAGGCCAGCGCCTCAACCGTCCGAGCCACTCAGCCCGCCCATAGTTCAGTCGTCGCTCATTGTGAAAGTCTTCGGGATCTGCACTGACGAACTCGTGGACTGGAGGCTGAAAGCTCTCAGGGGTTCTATCCTCTATCCTCATTTCGAGACATCACATCTGAATAAGATCAACTGGCCTCAAGTCCGAATCGTACTTCAATTTTAAGTTTTAAATGTTTTAGTAGCTTTTAACTTCACTAATTGTTTCTTAGAAATGCTTAAAATTGTAGATGCAATTTCACAATCATTTTCAATTTTCAATCAATAGTCACTCTATTGTGTAGTCCGACTCGTTGGCTGAATGGTCAGCGTACTGGCTTTCGGTTCAGAGGGTCCCAGATTCGATTCCTGGCCGGGTTGGGTATTTTAATCGCTTCTGATTAATTCTTCTGGCTCGGGGACTGGGTGTATGTGTCCGTCCCAACACTCTCATCATTTTCATACAACATACCACACTACCAACCACGACAGAAACACGCAATAGTGATTACATCTGTTCACACCGGGCGAGTTTGCCGTGCAGTTAGGAGTGCGCAGCTGTGTGCTCGCATCCGGGAGATAGTGGGTTCGAACCCCACTGTTGCCAGCCCTGAAAACTGGTTGTCCGTGGTTTCCCATTTTCACACCAGGCAAATGCTGGGGCTGTACCTTAATTAAGGCCACGGCCGCTTCCTTCCCATTCCTAGGCCTTCACTGTCCCATCGTCGCCATAAGACCTATCTGTGTCGGTGCGACGTAAAGCAACTAGCAAAGAAATCCCTTCATATAGGGTTGGCGTCAGGAAGGCCAAATCCACATGTGCTACGCGGTTAGCACCCGCGACCCCACACGTGTGGGCAAACGCGGTAGCGAAAAAGAATAATAATAATAAGAAGAAGAAGAAGTCACTCTATTGTGTAGCCCGCCTGTTGGCCGTAATTGTTAAGGCCTCAAGTGTATAAGTGGTCCGACACGGTGATTAGCCGGTTCTAATCCCATTGATCGAAAAAGGAAATGTCACCATCAGAATGTTGGCCAGCAGGGTAGGAGAGGTGGTGGTAGAAAATTCCTAACCACTAGATTACTTGACAAAAGGCTGGATTAAAAGCCAAATCTCTCCTAGGTGTTCATCTGGAGTAAGGGCATATACCGCTCTTGTCGCCCGTCAAGTGGGGACGTTAAGCCTTGGTGCTAGACCACTAGAGTAGGCTATTTGCCGGCACCGGGTTTCACGCTCTCTCTTCCTACTGTCATATATCACATCGTTCACCTCATTCACTCCACTGATGAGGTTGACGTCAGGAAGGATACCCGGTCGTAAAAACTCGCTACGAAGATCCATCTCACTCCATACCCAATCCCTTGGGGAAATAGGACAAGGGTTGGACGTACAATTTAGCCTACTCTATTGTGTATTCTTTGTCTTCGGGTGGCCTCCCGGTGGAGTAAGAATTTATAACAAAAAAAAAAAAAACCCTTTATTCCTAAACAAACTTTTATGTTGACTTACAGTATTTTCATAACTATAAGTAGTAGTCAAAGGAGCATTTAGTTATTACATGTCAAAATGATTAATTGTGTTTCCTACGCATAACCCAATGAAATGAATATACTTAAATATTTACTTAACACATGGCGTTTGTATTCATAAAATAACTCATTTTATTTCCTCACATAATCTAATGACGGAATAGAACGAGAAATCAGGCACAATGGAAATGTTAAAAGTTTAAATCTGTTCAGATACGCGCCTCTTCATTAGTTGTAATTGTAGGCTTCTGCTAGGTTGTACTTTCCGTCAGAGCGTTTATACTGTTTCTTCACCTGCTGAGTTAGAGCGCCGCTCATTAAGCCGAATTGTGGCCGCCTTTGATTTAGAATATTTTCATTAGATTCTAACAAATGAGTATATTTTCCCACACTGCTCACCATGGATGCGATTATTTGTATCCATTCGCTGTCAATAAAGCTTCAAGGAATATTCATTTATAAAATTTGAGGGCCTTCTAAACAACCCATACCGAGCTCGATAGCTGCAGTCGGTTAAGTGCGGCCAGTATCCAGTATTCGGGAGATAGTGAGTTCGAACCCCACTGTCGGCAGCCCTGAAGACGGTTTTCCGTGGTTTCCCATTTTCACACCAGGCAAATGATGGGGCCGTACCTTAATTAAGACCACGGCCGATTCCTTCCCACTCCTAGCCCTTTCCTGTCCCATCGTCGCCATAAGACCTATCTGTGTCGGTGCAACGTAAAGCAGCTTGCAAAAAAAAAAAAAAAAAAAAAAAAAAAAAAAAAAAAAAAAAAAAAAAAAAACCACACTAGATACATACGACTGTGATATCTTGGATTCATTAGGTCAAACGGTTAGTATCACGACTGAATGATCTAAAGCATTTGATAGAGTAGTTCATGGGGAAACTTCTGGCAAAAATGAGGGCTAATGGACTAGACAAAAGAGTGACTCAGTGGGTGGCAAGATTTCTAGAAAACAGAACTCTGAGAATTAGAGTAGGCGAAGCTTTATCTGATCCTGTGATCATTAAGAGGGGAATTCATCAAGGCAGTATTATTGGACCTTTGCGTTTTCTTATATATACAAATGATATGAGTAAAGAACTGGGATCATACATAAAGCTTTTTGCGGGTGATGTTATTCGATATAGAAGAATAAATAATTTACAAGATTGTGAGCAACTGCAAAAATACCTCGGCAATGTTGTAAGATGGACAGCAGGCAATGGTATGATGATAAACGGGGTTAAAAGTCAGGTTGTATCACTAATAGAAAAAGTCCTCTCAGTTTTTATTACTGCGTTAATGGGGTGAAAGATCCTTATGGTGATCACTGTAAGTACGTGGCAGAGCCGGGAATCGAGCCCGAGTCTGAGAGAAAACATAACGTGCTGGCGCTACGTACGTATTTGTCTCTTTGGCCTTGCTGCAGAGAGCATGTCAAAGTGCGAAAATGAAACCAGAAAAAGCTGCGTACTAATATTTTAAAATAGCGATAGCCTAAGAGGAGTTAGGTACAACACAGCACAGTTTTGCTGTGTGTTCTGTTATGCACGAAATGGTATGTGGTACCTCAGAGCGATCTAAAGTGGAAGGCTTCTTTCTTGAGACAAAGTAAGGGAAGCATGCGCTGTCAGTCTCCGCTCTCTCTGTCCAGCTCCATGGCTAAATGGTTAGCGAGCTGGCCTTTGGTCACAGGAGTCCCGGGTTAAATTGCCGGCCGGGTCGGGAATTTTAATCATCATTGGTTAATTTCGCTGGCACGGCGGCTGAGTGTGCGTGCAGTCTTCATCACCATTTCATCCCCATCACGACGTGCAGGTCGCCTACGGGAGTCAAATCAAAAGACCTGCAACTGGCGAGCCGAACTTGTCCTCGGACACTCCCGGCACTAAAAGTCATACGCCATTTCATTTCCGCTCTCTCTGCGTTGCCATAATTCATAGATTCCGTATACAGACTTTAGTGTGGACAACTCTCCAAGATTGAGATATCAAGTGTCGGCCCTGACTTCAGACATATAACGGTTCTAAAATACAAAAGGCCTGCGTTAGTAGATTGCCGGCACTTTAAGGAACCCTTCCGAGAATAAAAAGGAAGGACTCTTTACACCTATAGTATTTGAAGGAACGTTAAATACTTTATGAATATTGTTATAATAATAATAATAATAATAATAATAATAATAATAATAATAATAATAATAATAATAATAATAATAATAATACCGGGCGAGTTGGCCGTGCGCGTAGAGGCGTGCGGCTGTGAGCTTGCATCCGGGAGATAGTAGGTTCGAATCCCACTATCGGCAGCCCTGAAGATGGTTTTCCGTGGTTTCCCATTTTCACACCAGACAAATGCTGGGGCTGTACCTTAATTAAGGCCACGGCCGATTCCTTCCAACTCCTCGGCCTTTCCTATCCCATCGTCGCCATAAGACCTATCTGTGTCGGTGCGACGTAAAGCCCCTAGCAAAAAAAATAATAATAATAAATCATCATCATCATCATCATCATCATATTCCTTATGATTCCGATGCGACCGATATCGATGATTCTTAGTACAATCAATCAATCAATCAATCAATCAATCAATCAATCAATCAATCAATCAATCAATCAATCAATCAATCAATCAATCAATCAATCAATCAATCAATCAATCAATCAATCAATCAATCAATCAATCAATCAATCAATCAATCAATCAATCAATCAATCAATCAATCACTTTTTAGGTTACAAATTGAATTCAAATAAGTGAAACGTGAGTGTTATAAGGTCAGTCAGTCATCACAGGGCAGTCGCCCAGGTGACAGATTCTCTTTCTGTTTATTACCTAGTCTTTTGTTAAATAATTGCAAAGAATTAGAAAATTTATTGAACATCTCCTTTGGCAGACTTTTTCAATCCCTAACTCCTCTTCACGTAAACGAACATTTGCCCCAGTTTGTTCTCTTGAATTCCAACTTTATCTTCATTTTGTGATCTTTCCTACTTTTAAGAACACCACACAAACTTATTCGTCTACTAATGTCATTCCACGCTATCTCTCCACTGACAGTTCGGAACATACCATTTATTCGAGCAGCTCGTCTCCTTTCTCCCAAGTGCTAGAAATCGAGCTGCTTTTCTTTGGATTTGTTCCAGTCCTTGAATCAAGTAATCCTGGTGAGGGTCCCATACACTGTAAACATACTCTGGTTGGAGTCTTACCAGAGACTTACATGCCCTCTCTTTTACATATTTACTACAACCCCTAAATACCCTCATAATTATGTGCAGAGATCTGTACCCTTTAGTTACAATACCGTTTATGTGATTACTCCAATGAAGATATTTCCTTATATTTACACCCAGATACTTACAATGATCCTCAGCCGGGCTGAGTGGCTCAGACGGTTGAGGCAGTGGTCTTCGGACCCCAACTTAGCTGGTTCGATCCTGGCTCAGTCCGGTGGTATATGAAGGTGCTCAAATACGACAGCCCCGTGTCGGTAGATTTACTGGCACGTAAAAAGAACTCCTTCGGGAATAAATTCCGGCACCTCGGCGTCTCCGAAGGCCTTAAAAAAGTAGTTAGTGGGACGTAAAGCAAATAACATTATTATTATAATGATCCCCATAAGGAAATTTCACGCCATAAATACAGTAATAAAATCTGAGAGGACTTTTCATATCGATGAAACTACCTGTCTTATAACCCCGTTTATCATACCATTCCCTGCTGTCCATCTCAAAACATTGTCGAGGTCTTTTTGCAGTTGCTCACAATTGTGTAACTTATTTATTACTCTATACAGCATAACATCGTCCTCAAGAAGTCTTACGTCTGATTCCAGTTCCTTTATGACTTGATTACTTAATTCCCTTAAACCCCTCTCTGTCATAAATCTACTAACTGACCACTCTTGGCCACTTTTTTCCTCTTCTGCGCCCGACCCTGTTCCATTTGCAATACAAAGCAAAACTTTCTGTTCTTTCACCTTTACCTGTCATACTTTTTTACGTTTTTTACTTTTATCTATTCCTTTCCTTCAGTGATTGGTATTAACAATCACCTCCAATAATAATAATAATAATAATAATAATAATAATAATAATAATAATAATAATAATAATAATAATAATAATAATAATAATAATAATAATATTAATTGTATGGCTTCAGCTTCCGTGTGTAGGCATTTTGGTTTTCACCGTCTAGGCTCCCTGCGTGTCAATTTCGGCATTACATTTTACTATACCACATGGCTGAGAAATGTTTCTCCTTTGAGCGACCTACGGTTGAGTTTTTAATCATGTTCCCGAGTTAACACCAAATAGCGTCATCAAAGGCCTACATCGTACGACAGGGTGTGCCGGATGGATTTTTTCCGCCCTTCAAAAGTCTGATTACCTTTGCCCAGTTTGAACCCGCGATCCCTGGATTTTCAGACTGATCCACAAAGGGAACTTCCACCACTAAGGACGGTATACTGTAGTAGCTTAAGCCTTTATGAAAGGATTCGGAAGATCGAAGATAAATCCTCCAAGACTGGGAATAATATTTTCATTGAAATTAATGAAGAAGTTCTCTCGTCACTTAACTGGTGATTAAAGAGAATACTCGTTAACTGCTCTAGCTGTAATTTGATCGACCACAATTACACGCTGTACTTGAATTCAATGTCTCCATGATAACGCTAATAACACTGAAAATGATTTGGATCTGTATTTGATTTATAGTGAACTGGTCGATTAAACAGAGTCCCCCAAACCACCAGGCGCGCTGTTTATCAAAATGTAAACAAAGTCTTGATTGTACTGGACTTACGCGATACAGTAATCCAATAATTATGTTT
The DNA here is from genome assembly GCF_040414725.1 of Anabrus simplex. Taxonomy (NCBI): domain Eukaryota; kingdom Metazoa; phylum Arthropoda; class Insecta; order Orthoptera; family Tettigoniidae; genus Anabrus; species Anabrus simplex. Next base: position 339,264,995 of record NC_090268.1, on the reverse strand, counting down.
GGCCATTCTTTCCGAGTGACTGGCCGTAGGACAATGGCGCAAGGTAATGTGCTATTGATATCAGCCCGTAGTGCTGTACACTAGCTCCTGACTTATGGGCGACACGTGCTATGCTTGACCGATGATACACGGCTGGTGTCCTGTGGTCAGACGGGAACACGGGGCTCCAATTTTCTACTCCAGTTGCAACCATTTATTACCAGGATTTGCTATCCAACAAGGCTTAAGCCATGCTCATGCTAACACAGTTTCAGGCTAGCCACAAACCAAAACGCAAGGTAATACCAACTGTTGCAAGCTTGTCGGCCCCAACAGCCGTTTAGTTGAAAACTATTTCCACAGCCTCCCATTCCTCACGTTCATTGCTCCTAGGGAAATACTGTGGGCCAATTTAAATGACTCTGTTCGCTAAATTTAGCGCTCACTACAGCGGTCTGATTGACGTGATATACTGTATATCGATTGGATCTTGTGCACATTCATTGACGTCACAATGGGACAAAGTGTGTAGGATGCTTGTTATATCAGATGGTCTCATTGACGTCAGAATGGGTACAATGCAGAATGTCGTCATGATTAATTATTGTAATAGGGTAGTGCGCTACTAGCAGACTCTGTTAAACATTCACCTAAGGAACTCATTGTATCAAGATGAATGAAATATACGAAAGTTTCAGTATTATCTTGGTTATTTGCTAATAACCTACTTAATTTATTCCCTCAGGAGCTCATAGATTTTGAGACACGCTCAGAGGCTTAACGAATATCAAACAAAATTGGGCTCGTGAATGAAATTGTATAAAACCTATCAACAACGCACACAAACATAACTACAGGTGATATTTCAATACAGTCTATATCCATTTAATATATACTAAGGACTTTCTATAAGATTACAAAATTAATTTATTAATAGATTTTTGGAAGTTAAATATTTTGTAGTCCGCCTCTGTGGTGTAATGGTTAGTGTGATTAGCTGCCACACCCAGAGGCCCGGGTTCGATTCCCGGCTCTGCCACGAACTTTGAAAAGTGGTACGAGGGCTGGAACGCGGTCCATTCAGCCTCCGGAGGACAACTGAGTAGAAGGGGTTTGATTCCCCACTCAGCCATTCTCGAACTGGTTTTTCGGGGTTTCCCACTTGTCCTCCAGACAAATGCCGGGATGGTACCTAACTTAAGGCCACGGCCGCTTGCTTCCCTCTTCCTTGTCTAACCCTTCCAATCTTCCTATCCCCACACAGGGCCTCTGTTCACCATAGCAGGTGAGGCCGCCTGGGCGAAGTACTGATCCTCCTTCCCAGTTGTATCAACTGATCAAAATTCCACGCCCTTGAATCGGTAGAGGTGGGATCTCTAGCTGAATCCGAGGGATTAAAACCCTGGAGGATAAACGCTTAAGAAAGGAAGAAAGAAAGAAAGAAAGAAAGAAAGAATGAATGAATTTTTTTTTGTAGGGATTGAAATACAATGTTAATAAATATACGTTCCTATCTTTTTTTACAGTTTTAAAACTTTACTGTATTCACGATGCTAAAAAACTTGACCGTGCAGTGTACTTTATGAGATGCAAAGGCATTGACGATTTAAATGATATCCATGGATGGCACATTCGATGGTGAACAAGCTGAGTTCACAGATTCTAACTACGGTCATAAAATTTCGAAGTTTGTTCGTTATAAGTTTCAATTTTAAAACTGATAGTTCTGCGGAGGAAACATCAACAGGAATAATTAGGGCTGAAATTTGATGTGTTGGTACCAATTTTCACTGTTTCTTTAATGAAATGGCGTATGGCTTTTAGTGCCGTTAGTGTCCCAGGAAGAATTCGGCTCGCCAGATGCAAGTCTTTTGATTTGACGCCCGTAGACAACCTGCGCGTCGTGATGAGGTTGAAATGATGAAAAAGAAGACACATACACCCAGCCCCCGTGCCAGCGAAATTAACCAGTTACGGTTAAAATTCCTGACCCTGCCGGGAATCGAATCCGGGACTCCTGTGACCAAAGACCAGCACGCTAACCATTTAGCCATGGAGCCGGACGTTTCTTTAATAATAACTTGGCACAGATATTTGTGAGAGAGGGCGCCGCTCGTGTTAGGAGAGGCAGCTGTCTTAAACACAATAACAATAACTTACACTTACAGGCAGATGCAACCATCGGGCAATTACTCAACATATGCACTGTACAAACAAACTTTTTCGGTCCATTCTACACCCATATCACGATGTCACCTTTTCAGTGCAGAGTGGCATTAGGATGAAGTTATTTAATCATTTACTTACTTTTTTTGGGCTCACCTGCATTGCCGGCCATTACGTTACGTCCCTGGACACGCTTCAGGATCGTGGGCTTTGAGCCCACCTCCGTGGTGTAACGGTTGGTGCTATTAACTGTCGTCCTTGGAGCCTGAATTCGATTTCTAGCATTGCTTGAAATGTAAGATTGCCAGTAGGGCAGGTTTGCTGTTAAAATTTTCACGCAGATCACGTCAGTTGGAGATGTGCTTCAAAACTGCTGCACCATCTGAGAATGAGGACACAAATTCAGTCCGTCTCCACAGTTGAGTAGTCACCGTCTTAGCCTTCGTTCTTCGGAGCAATGGGTTTGATTCCTGGCTAGATCAAGGACTGTGTGTGTTTGTGCTGTCCTCAACATTCCTGCAACTCATACCTACAAAACACACAAATACGTAGTCTCTACACATGGCGGACACCACCTATACAAGTCTGGGGGTCTGACTTACAAGGACTAACAACACAACACCAAATGTATAATAATAATAATAATAATAATTGTTATGTGAATTCCATGGTGGACACAGGTGAAAGAAGGTGCGAGCATGAATGGGTCGATATCAGATTGCCAGAAGATAAATTTAAAACTTTATAATTAGAGCTATATTTTCTTCTCTGCTATCTTTTAGTTTCTTTTCAGTTGAAATTTAACAAACAATTCTCTAAGCGAAAACAAGATTTCAGGTACAGCAATGAGCTATAGAAGTAATATAATAAATGAAAAGAGCAACCTTCCAAAGAGCTTCTTTGCTCTATACATTTTACGTTTAGGAACCTATTTCCAGGCCTATCAAAGGTACAACCTACAATTTACAAAATAGAACAGTATTCACGGTTTTAGTCCGCCTCTGTGGTGTAGTGGTTAGCGTGATTAGCTGCCACCCCCGGAGGTCCGGGTTCGATTGCCGGCTCTGCCACGAAATTTGAAAAGTGGTACGAGGGCTGGAACGGGGTCCACTCAGCCTCGGGAGGTCAACTGAGTAGAGGGGGGTTCGATTCCCACCTCAGCCATCCCGGAAGTGGTTTTCCGTGGTTTCCCACTTCTCCTCCAGGCGAATGCCGGGATGGTACCTAACCTAAGGCCACGGCCGCTTCCTTCCCTCTTCCTTGCCTATCCCTTCCAATCTTCCCATCCCTCCACAAGGCCCCTGTTCAGCATAGCAGGTGAGGCCGCCTGGGCGAGGTACCGGTCATACTCCCCAGTTGTATCCCCCGACCAAGAGTCTGAAGCTCCAGGACACTGCCCTTGAGGCGGTAGAGGTGGGATCCCTCGCTAAGTCCGAGGGAAAAACCGAACCTGGAGGGTAAACAGATGATGATGATGATGATGATTCACGGTTTTAGAAGCTCAACAGTCTAACATCTTTACATGAAAAGAAAGAGTTTAATAGGTGTATCGAGTGCCCATTATACCAGGCCATTGTGAAAAACAACAGGTTAAAGTTACTGGCACAAAAATCAAAATGGTGAGAAGGCGGACACTTGTGCTCCTTGAAAATTGAAATGAAAAGCTTAAAACTCTATTTGGGTTTATGGCCCGAAGTTACATAGGCTAAGCCTATACCACTGAGGTGGCTAGATGGAGAAATATTTAATTTACAAAGATTACAGACTGAAAAAGGTAACAAAATCATAGTCACCTAAAAATCAAGTTGATAGGGAACACGAGAGTGTAGTTCACTCTCTATTCCATTTCGGTTAAGTTCCATCGGCTTATTTAAAGCTAAAAACTTCATGATCGTTCCGTATTGAATAGAGAAATAAGAAGATGTACAATATTAGAAGGATCCACCTTTCAATACTTCGTTGTAAGTTGAACTAAAAAGAAGTCACAACTTGTTTATTGGGACCGGTTTCGACACATTACAAGTATCATTATCAGCCAAATAGTAAAGTAGGGCAAGATATAAAGATCTTAAAACAACTAATACATTGAACACAGGCAAAAAATTAACATTGATTCATATCGTAGCAATTCAGTTAATGTCCAAAACACAATGATCGCAGTCAAGAGAGTAAACAGAACAACATTGTCTTGCGACGAAAACAAATATAGTTGAAGTTCACAAGCAGGTCAAGTATGTAAATATGTAGAGTCGCTGCTAGGTAGGTCTTGTAGGCATTTGTTTCTCAGGCCGAAGAGTAAAAGGTGACGTAATTGAAGTCTTAGGATAAAAGTGTAGGATTTAATTTCGTCAAATTCAAAGTAGATATATAAGTTTGAGAATAATTTAAAACATAAAGCCAAATAAAAATATATTAAAAATAGGAAGAAATAATAAAAGAAAATTGCAATGTGAGGTTCAACTCGAAACAACTTGCCGTAGTAATTGATAGATGAATGGGAGATGATAAATAGAGAAAAGGTTGGGGAACGTTTTATTAGAGGGTGGTGGTGGTGGTGGTGGTGATTATTGCTATTAGAGGAAGTACAAATGGGTAAATATCTTCTATAAAACACTAAACCGAGGAAAAAAGAGGAAGAGGTCCGACACTTCGAAAAATGAAGATATCGGTAAAGGGAGGCAAGGGCCACGAAGGGCGTGAAAATGAAAGACTCCCTAGCCCTCGCAAACCTAATAGCGTCAGGGTCGGAAAAGAACAAGAGTTGACCAAGGGAGGTCGGACAGGGTAGATGAAAGTGAGGAGCTTGGCACAAGTAAGTGGGAGCAATGCCAGGACTCAGCTAAGGGCCCCGTGGTCGCCAACCCACGCTCCTAAGTTCAGAGCCCCTGGGGGGTTTGGGAAGGAAAGGAAAAATGGAAGGGATCCGATATTTCGAAAAATGAAGATATCGGCCAAAGGAAGACAAGGACCACGAAGGGCGTGAAAATGAAAGACTCCCTAGCCCTCGGAAACCTAATAGCATCGGGGTCGGAAAAGAACAAGAGTTGACCAAGGGAGGTCGGACAGGATAGATGAAAGTGAGGAGCCTGGCATAAGTAAGTGGAAGCAATGCCAGGACTCAGCTAAGGGCCCCGTGGTTGCCAACCCACGCTCCGAAGTTCATAGCCCCTGGGGACTTAGAGGGTGGGAGGGAAAAGGAAGAGAAACGGGGGTGGGTGGGGGAAACTAAGGAGGACCAAGGGGGCATGAGAGGGTATTGTGTAAATTGTGAAAGATTGATCTCTTACTTGTTGACTTCAGGTTATTTAAAATGGAGATGAGAAAATCGAAAAGGGCATTGGGCTTCTCAGAAATATCATTCAGATTAAGATTTGGATTGAAAAACTGGTCAAGGTGTATAAAACAGTTTTCGGTGATGTCTAGGAGAGGGCCTTTATTCAGACTGCTGAGAATTTCAATATCCTGGTTTATTGTAGTGAAAACATGTTTAGTGTCATGTATGTGTTGTCCCACTGCCGAAAAACTGTTGTGCTTTATTGCATTAACGTGTTCAAGGTACCTAATTTTGAAGTTACGACCAGTTTGACCTATGTAAGAAGAATTACAGTTGTGGCACTTAAAACGATATACGCCTGATTTAGAAAAGACACTTGTTCTATTTATGGAGTTGGAGTTATGTAATAATTCAAGGTTTCTATTATTAGTTCGAAAAGAAATCATGGTATTATGTTTTTGGAAGACATTAGCTATACTGTAGGTATTTTTATTGAATGTGAAAGTGGTGTAAGCAGCTGGTTTAGGAATATCTTTTAAGAGTGTTGTGTTAGGGCGGTGTCTAAATTTGTTAATGATTTGTTCAATAAAATATGTATTATAACCATTAAATTTGGCAATGGAGCGGATTATGCTTAGTTCTTTATTTAAGTTATCTTTTGATAGCGGAATTTTGAAGGCACGGTTAACCATACTGTTGTATGAGGCACGTTTATGTGACTGTGGGTGAAAACAGTCTTGTTTTATGGTATTAGCTATATGTGTGGGTTTTCTATAAATCATATATGATAATGAGGAAGGTAATCTGCTTATTGTAATGTGTAGAAAATTAATAGATTTGTCTTGTTCTGTTTCAAGAGTGAAATTAAATCCTACACTTTTATCCTAAGACTTCAATTACGTCACCTTTTACTCTTCGGCCTGAGAAACAAATGCCTACAAGACCTGCCTAGCAACGACTCTACATATTTGCATACTTGACCTGCTTGTGAACTTCAACTATATTTGTTTTCGTCGCAAGACAATGTTGTTCTGTTTACTCTCTTGACTGCGATCATTGTGTTTAGGACATTAACTGAATTGCTACGATATGAATCAATGTTAATTTTTTGCCAGTGTTCAATGTATTAGTTGTTTTAAGATCTTTATATCTTGCCCTACTTTACTATTTGGCTGATGATGATACTTGTAATGTGTCGAAACCGGTCCCAATAAACAAGTTGTGACTTCTTTTTAGTTCAACTTACAACGAAGTATTGAAAGGTGGATCCTTCTAATATTATACATCTTCTTATTCCATCGGCTTGTTTGAAATTTACATTTAAAGTTTGAAATTTCCATTATAGAAAATTAAAGTTACATTATTAAAGATGGGAAACCTTCCTCTCGAGCTAGCTTTCAAAGACTATCACTTAATTAAGCTAGAGCTGCCATTACCTTGAGCTGGTGGACTTCTCAAAGATGGACAAGGCGCCCCCGCCTCCTTTATAAACACACACTCTGTAGACTGGTCTCTGTAGACTGGAACGATCAATAAGACAACCTGGTCCGAAAATTTGCCAGCTTTCATACCCGAGGGGAAAGTTCCAGAAAACTCTGGCCTAAGGCCCGACACACCCTCAATTTTTATTGGGTAATTAAATAAATACCAGACACTTTGGACTGGATGAAAAATAAATATACAAAATATACAAAAGTTGGCGGGAAGAGGTAGAAGCGTTGTAAACTTTAACACGCCAAAAACAAATAAAAATCAATTCAGTTTAGGAAACCTTAAAATACAAAATTCCTTTACAATTGTAATTGTACCGGGCGGTACACCTCCACGCCGCTAATTTAAAATTTGCGCCAATTGAAACTCCTCTGCTGGAGGAAGTCTGAACTTTATTGATGGTATTAATTTTCAAGTTTCTCAGAAGATGTCACTACGTGGACAATTTGGAGTTTTTGAACTATGTCATTTTCGACGTATTTTTGTTTAGCTTGAAGGAAGAAGTGTGAACTTTCTCTTCTAGAGGACACTACTGAAGAACTACAATAGTGCACCCTAGTGCGAAGAAAAAGAACTGTTCTTTGGAGAAAATTTTATTTCAAAAGTTTGTTCTTTGTTAAATTTCTTTCAGTCATTGGTTAAGTTGGCAATATTACCCCTTTCTTTCCCCTTGTTTTAAATCTAGCCAATCCCGAATTTCTGAAATTAATTTTCCACCAATAATGTGTTTCTTCTTCATCTTGTGTAGGGGTTTCTCTTTATTCTCCAATAAAGTGATTGTGGGCGGGTGTTCTCATTCCCCTAACGCCTAGAACCTTCCGCGAGAGTATTTAAACTGCTGATTTTAGGGTCTCTGCGCCACTTCTGTTCCATCTTTCAGTGTGTAAAGTACATAGCAGGGGGCGGGAAGCGCCTCTTTCTTCGGCGACAGTCAACAACCAGGTAATGGCCGATTAATTACTTCTTTTCTTGCTTGCTCAGCAATTTAACTCTCGGGGTGGGTCCGAAGTTTTTCCATTATGTAACCTTCCTTAAAATGTAAAGAAACTGGTATCTATTCCATCTTTTAAACTGCATATCGGGATAGAGAGTGCTTAACCCTCTCGAGCTCCCAATCATATTGTTTTGAGGTGAACTTATTTTTCTCAACCTATTCTTCGTTAATGTAATGTAAATTGGTCTTCTCTAAGTCACCTCTGTAGTATGGGATTAGCCCTTGTATTAGCGGCCTAGAGCCCGATCAGGTTTTGAACGAATGTATTAGGAGAGCAGATCGCCTCCTCCCAAATTGTTATTTTAGAGGCCATGTAATTTTCCTTTTTAATTAATAGGCCTCAGTAGGTTGGGTATTTTACCCCTGTGTCTAGGTCCGTAGAGGACAACTTGAAGGTGGAGTTTGGTGTGGCCTTTGATAGGCTTAAAGTTGAGAGCGAGTGGCTCTTTTTTGAAAACTGAGTGTTGGATGCCTCGTGGAGGCTTTTCGGTGTAATTTGGAGCAAGTGCTCCTGAGCATGAATGGGGTTTTCTGCCCCTCTGTTAATACTCATTTTGAAGTAAGGTTGGGCTGATTGCCCAAGCATTGTGAAGTCAGGGCTCGAAGCCCAAATTCTGTAAATATTGTAATTACCCTTTTGACTTGCTACTCTGTACCTGCCATGTTTGTTATTTCTTTATTTTAAAAAGAAAATATAGCCTTGTTAAATTTTACATTAACTTTGATTCCGTAGTTTGAGACCCGTTCACGCCCGCACCTTCTTTCACCTCTACCTACCACTAAAACGCGGTAACAGTAATAATAATTCTTCACACCAGAGGGCATAACCAAAGTTTATAGTAGAGAAATGTCCAAACTTCTTGTATTAGTTGTTGCGAGTTTTAGATTTTAGATGGGATTCTCCAAGGCGCTTTATTTAAATGTACGGGCGGGTTTACCTTCCGGTACTACAATAATAATAATAATAATAATAATAATAATAATAATAATAATAATAATAATAATAATAATAATAATAATAATAATAATAATAATAATAATAATAATAATAATAATGGCGTATCAGCCCCGAAGTGCCATGGCATACAAAGTGACCGCTGCTCAGCCCGAAGGCCTGCAGACTACGAGGTGTGGTGTGGTCAGCACGACGAATTCGACCATTATTCTTGGCTTTCTAGACCGGGTCCGCCTTATCACCGTCAGAGAGCTCCTCAATTGTAACCATGTAGGCTGAGTGGACCTCGAATCAGCCCTCAGATCCAGGTAAGAATCCTTGACCTGGTTGGGAATCGAACTCGGGGCGTCCGGGTAAGAGGCAAGCACGCTACCCCTACACCACGAGGCTGGATCAGAGTTCAACTTAGCAGGTTCATTTCTGCCGGTGCTATTTGAAGGTGATGAAATACGTTAGCCTTGTGTGAGCAGATTTATTGATACGTAAAATAATTCCTTTGGAAAAAAAAAGTCCAGCAACTCGTTGTCTCCAAATTCATACTAAAGCATCCCTAAATGCCTAGAAATCGGGCTATGATCTAATTATTTTCTGTTACAATCTGTTTTAAGCCACATCAACACAGATATATCTTATGACAACGATGGGATAGGAAAGGGCTAGGAGTGAGAAGGTTTTTTGTTTCTAGTTGCTTTACGTCGCACCGACACAGATAGGTCTTATGGCGACGATGGGATAGGAAAGGCCCAGGAGTTGGAAGGAAGCGGCCGTGGCCTTGATTAAGGTACAGCCCCAGCATTTGCCTGGTGTAAAAATAGGAAACCACGGAAAACCATCTTCAGGGCTGCTGACAGTGGGGCTCGAACCCACGATCTCCCGGATGCAAGGAGTGAGAAGGAAGCCTTAATGAAGGTACAGCCCTAGCATTTGCCTAGTGTGAAAATGGAAAAGGAAAGCCGTCTTCTGGGCTGCCGACAATGGGACACGAACCCACTATCTTCCGAGTGCAAGCTGATAGCCACATGACCCCAATCGCACAGCCACTTGCTCGGCGCTGTGATCTGATCCCTCAGTCTTGGGGAAAGACGGTCTGCACTAAATTAAAGTAGAATTTTGGCACCTCGAAGAGTTGAAAAGACCTGGATTGGATTCCCGTTCAGTCTACGGATTTTAATCCTAATTAGAAGGCTGGAATTGATGCAATGCAGAATGTCGTAATGATTAAGTATGGTAATATGTCTTCGTGCTACTGGGAGACTGTGTTGATCAATCCATCGTAGGTAGGGTTGTCAATCTGAAAATCCAAAACCGGGACAAAAATTACTTTTAGCATAATCGATCGAAAGAAACGAACGTGCGAGGAATAAGAAGCTCAGATCTACTGTAGGTGTTATGTGCATTTGTTAATGATATAGAGTTTAGGAAGGACAGCCTTTCCAGTAAGAAAGCATATATTTTCTTCTTCTTTATTTGTTTACCCTCCAGGGTCGGATCCCACTTCTACCGCCTGAAGGGCAGTGTCCTGGAGTTTCAGATTCTGGGTCGGGGATACAACTGGGAAGGATGATCAGTACCTCGCCCAGGTGGCGTCACCTGCTATGCTGAATGGTAAGGTTGGAAGGACAGACAAGGAAGAGGGAAGGAAGCGGCCGTGGCCTTAAGTTAGGTACCATCCCGGTATTTGCCTGAAGGAGAAGTGGGAAACCATAGAAAACCACTTCCAGGATGGCTGAAGTGGGAATTGAACCCACCTCTGCTCAGTTGACCTACCGAGGCTGAGTGGACCCGTTCCAGCCCTCGTACCACTATTCAAATTTCATGGCAGAGCCGGGGATCGAACCCGGGCCTCCGGGGGTGGCAGCTAATCATACTAACCACTACACCACAGAAGCGGACCGCATCTATTATCAACATGAGAATATTCGTGAGATGTATTCAGTGCACGAAGTCAATTCATTATTTAATTTTTTTTGTCCGATCGTTTTACTCAGAATCTTAAAGAGATGAAAGAAACTTGGTCTGGTTCTGAATCAGTTTACGAAATTCACGTCAACTTACTTTCATGTTATACTGTATATGCAGCATTGCATTAAGTGATGTTCTGTTAACCTGATCCTATTTTCTGTCCACTGAACAGTCCCGGGGGAGAACACTCTGCCTACACTAAAATTATGACCAGCAACGAAGATGTAATATTCCACAATTTTCAGCAACGCTGAATACCACTGACTAAAAATACAATAGGGAACATCCATAATTTTCAAAAATATAATATTTTGAAAAGTATACCATTGAAATACTACGGAAACATACTACACTGTGATAAGTTTCTTTGTTATTTTATCACTAAAAGTGATTTAAAAGTCTCCTTCCGCAAGGCGAGTAAAATGTCCTGTGATGTCACCATCCAGTACCACATGAATTTCTTTCAACCAATGTGCATCAGTAGTTACTCAAAGCCAAATATTTATTATTTGTGATTGCGAAAAACTTCAAAATGAGAGAAGAAGAATTAAAAATATCACAGTCAGACAATCTACCATATGTGGTTGGCACCATGTTGACATCATTCCTGAAACATAGCGACTGTTTTGTGGCTACAGAAATTCGCGGATCAAAAGCAAACTGGCATGTTTTATATACGCGCAATGTACTGTAAGTCATAGTGTTAGGATAACAAGGAACATGAAAAACATTAATAGAAATCACTTAAATGACCTTAACAGTTTATTTCTAGATTGGAAAATACATTAAATTTTCGGGTTTTCAAAACTACTAAAGTAACAAGTCGGACTTCAGCACTAAAATAAAAACGTGGCTAGCATTATAGTGCTATAGTTATATAACGTGTAATTTCTGAAAAATATAGACAAGCATTAGTTTTGTAGAGATATTTGTTCTTTCCAAAATTCACCTTGTTTTTTCATGACGCACATGCTTACTTTCTGTTACAGTACAGAGTATTTAGTTGTAGCCTAAATCTGTTTACAGTAACTGGAACAATCAATTTGGTTCATAAAACCTTTAGTTTATTAATATGACATTGATCACCCAAAACTTAGGTTAGGTTTGGAGAATACTTCAATGATAAGCATTAACTTATGCACTGTTTCTTGCTTTCATATTCCAAGATATAATTGAAGCATTTAATTAAAGCAACATGGATTCAAATTTAAAGTTTTGCCATTATAATAGTAGACATGGAAAAGTGATTAAAAATTCAAACAAATTCAACTTACATTAAAAAGATCTTCACAGCAATAAACAGTATACTTTTCCGATATATCACCGACATTTCTTCGAAGTTTTACGGTCCTCTGACAAATTGATAAACAATTTGTTTGGGGTGGAATGCGACGTATTAGTGCACATCGGAACTATACAATGATAATGTTATCGTTTTTATATCCAACTAACTACTTTTCACGGTTTTTGGAGACAGGAACTATACACCATTTATAACTTTTATGCTTCACTGTCTGCAAAGGATTCATTTTAAGTCCAAAAATAACCCTCAGTTTATTACACACTGTGTAGAAATTGAACGTAACTTTACCAGACACTAGCATAAAGTAGAAATACGTGGAGTGCATCCTGTTTCTCACAGCACACCATGTGTTATTTTGTCTGCTAATACAGTCAACCCGTACGATGACGTCAGACCAATGAGATAACGTACTTGCGTCACGTAATATTTTCGTACTTTAATTTAATTTGGATAACATTAGCACATTTTAATTCAGACCCCAGATCATGTAGGTTTTGGAGGGCCTCCGTGGCTCAGGCGGCAGCACGCCAGCCTCTCACAGCTGGATTTGCTAGTTCAAATCCCATTCGCTCCATGTGAGATTTGTGCTGGACAAAGAAAAGGCGAGGCCGGTTTTTCTCCGGGTACTCCGGTTTTCCCTAACATTCTTTCAATAGAGAAAAACTCTCCAATATAATTTCATTTAATCTGTCGGTCATTAGTCATTGCCGCAGAGGAGTGCGACAGTCGGCACAATTCCCATCCGCGCCACTAGATGGGGCTTCATCTATTCCATTCCTAACCCAGTGGAATGACTGGAAACAGGCTGTGGATTTTCATCATGCATGTTCCCTACTGCGAATGAAGTCAACTCATTTCTTGTGAGACAACATGTCCTCAAAACTTTCATCCTTGGCCGCCCTCAAAACACACTTTAATTTCAGTACCTGGTCAAAAAGAACAGACTCGTTCTATTTACAATTTGTGTTCCCATGCATGCACTTGAAGAATTTATTTTGAACATTTTCCCCTGAAGGTACAGTCTTCAGTAACATCCAGTCAACATGTGCAATATCAGACAAGGAATTGCCCCATTCATTCTAGTAATCAATAACAGTTCGCTAGAAAAGAGAGATTTACTCTAGGAAAGCAGACTGCTGATACCGTGTAAAGTCAAACATCAGCACTTTAACTTAACATACAACTTTTGTTGTTTTCTTTCTTATAAGATTTGCAGTATATTATTTTTCTAGCTCCAATCTACCTCGTTACCTGATATGTCCTCTCTATCAATACCGCTAACTGCTCTTTGAAAAGGACACTGCATGCAAAGAGAATATAGATTTCACCACAGAATCAAAGAATCATATTTCTTGAGAAGAGGAGGACACTTTACAAGTAAAAGATTTTTTTTTTTGCTAGGGGATTTACGTCGCGCCGACACAGATAGGTCTTATGGCGACGATGGGATAGGAAAGGCCTAGGAGTTGAAAGGAAGCGGCCGTGGCCTTAATTAAGGTACAGCCCCAGCATTTGCCTGGTGTGAAAATGGGAAACCATGGAAAACCATTTTCAGGGCTGCCGATAGTGGGATTCGAACCTAATATCTCCCGGATGCAAGCTCACAGCCGCGCGCCTCTACGCGCACGGCCAACTCGCCCGGTCTAAGTAAAAGAGAGTAAGGGTTAAGTGACTTAACATGTGGATTAAACACACTATAGCAGGCCATTCTAGAGATGCTACAGGGGCAATATATAGAATATAAAATAGAGCAGAATACTCCCTTGCCCCCGTTCCGGATCGCCAGGAATTGAGGAGAAAATAATCTGTTTATTGGCAATTAGGCATGTACCTATCACAGACAAAACAAAAGCAAAGAAACAAACAAACAAGCATAATTTTAACACCATGGCATACACATCAATGAACACAAGTACACTACAGAATACATATCAATGATCAGAAATACTACCATCTAGAAAATATGCAATATATAAAAGACGACGATCAAAAGTGACCAAATATTTTAGCAGAACCAGATAATAATCATGCCGGCCCCGGAGTGTAGTGGCAGCGTTTCTGTCTCGTGCCCGGAGACCTCGGGTTCCATTTCCGTCCAGGTCAGGGATTTTTACCTGGATCTGAGCACTGGTTCGAGGTCCACTCAGCCTGCGTGATTACAATTGAATAGCTATCTGACGGTGAGATGGCAGCCCCGGTCTAGGAAGCCAAGAATAACGGGAGAGGGTTCGTCGTGCTGACCACACGACACCTCATAATCTGCAGGCCTTCGGGCTGAGCAGCGGTCGCTTGGTAGGCCATGGCCCTTCGGGGCTGTTGCGCCATGGGGTTTGGTTAGGTACTAAAATTAGAGTTATTATCTACCTTAATCATTATTGTCTTAGATTATACTTGTTCGTATTTTTGATTCATAATTTTGTGTTGTGTACATACGTGGTTATGAAACCTTGGTTTTACTTCCTCCATACAAACATGATACTTTAGAAATTGAAAATTTTAGCGTATATTTATTTTCAATTCAAATATGGTCAATGTTTAACATTTTATTTATTGTAGAGGTAAATGAACAATTTTGGAGTAGCGCTTCGTTTGACCGAGGCAGGAGAAACGAGACTTGGTTCACCCTGAAACGTTCGTATACATTTCCGTATGTTTAATAAACTAACCTCTATTGTGTACTCTTGATGATTCCACTGTTTTCAGTTTTTACTTGCCAAGGTTAATGATAAAGCTCTCAATGTCATGAGAAAGGACATCTCCACCAGTCTGAATTGCAATATGCAAATTACGAGCAGGCAAACCTACTCATAAAATTTGCCTATTCACTTTATTCTGCAGTTTCTTGCAAACATTGTTGTCTCGCAGCACCGTGAAAGTTAGTGTCTGTTAGAGCTGTGTCGGTGCTGGTGTATTGGTACAGTCACCTCTTCTCGGAATGGAGCAGTGAAGAATCTACTCCAGGAGCCTCTTAGCTACCGGTCTACTGCCACAGTGTTGCGCTGCGACTCCAGTCGTGTCACAGGAGACACACCTCTAGTGCCTATGTTATCTCCACCAACAGTAGACACTTTATCACTAAGACCATGCTCTAAAATGTCTGTGTTATCGTAGTCTTACTGTCCCATTCATTTAAATTTTACCCTCTACTTTGGACACCTTCATAACAGTCAGAATACTGCACAAGAACAGGACATACCTATTTTCAAATACTTGTGGTTGCTGGCATCAGTGCTAACACCAATATAATTGACCTTTGATGGACATTTTCTAGTACTATCTTCAATTTTTGGAGACATCACATTATTAACGATGGCTTCAGTTTTAGTTTTGGCACTGGAAAAGTTTACTGTAAATTATTATTAATATTTTCGGACCTATTGTTTAAAGTGCACTATATCTTCTACTATAGGCTAGAGCAATTTTGTTACTTTCATTGACCTGTCTCAGTCTTATCATTAGCTTTGACAATATGAAAGTGACTGAGGTGTGAGCGATGCTAGTAAAGCCATTCCTTATGCAGCCAGTCCCTGCTATGAATGGTGTGAAGATATTGCTCATAGGGTCAGTTGATGCACGAATTTCAGTGGGCTTGGCAGACTGATATGTAATAGCAACTTCTGGCTCGGTGAGGAAAGCAATGGGAAACTACCTCACTCCTCATTTCCCTAGCACGCCTCTTCAGTGATGCCTAGGGCATCTATGACAGCTGATGGCGGAGTTATTGAGGATCCAGCCAGCCTTAGGGCTGAAGACTGAACATACATACATTTTCAAAGTGCAAGGACCGGAGTTGTACGATTGATGGTGTTTGATACAGTGAAATGCAAATGTAGCTTCTGGTGTAGCTGCTTTATTGCCATCTGTCTGTGTTGTGAAAAAGCTTGTGAGCTGTTTGAATGAATGTGATTAATCCACTGCCATGATATGCTTTTTGGATTGCACCTGGTCGTTAAGATCTCACCTGCCTCCATTAATAATAACTTAAATGTAGGATATGTGAAGAAGGAAACTTATAATTAAAGCCGGGATTTTCATGCCGTAACAGGTTAGATTGCAAACTAAATTTGGTTAATAGGGGGTGTCAGCCACCCGCTCTTCCACAGTGTAGCAAGAGTGACATAAATTAAGAGAGTTCTGATGGACCGTACTCCTAATATTTATGCAAACTCCATAGCATAGCCGTTGTGAAGGTAGACTATACTTGCTGCTCGCTTCAGAAACGTTGCACTCTAACCTATTAATGCATACAAATCCGGGCTCTAATAGACTAATTTTCTTCGAAAAACAACGGTTTAAAAACGATTATAATGGGTCAGTGTATAAACGTAGTGCTATTTACACGCAAACTTTGCAGAACAATTCATATTCAGTTCTTCTTCCCTTTATGATTAGGAACTGCTGAATATATTGCTTCTTGCACTTAAATTTCCGTCTGGCCACCATTATTAAACCGTCAGGTATTTATAGCAAATGTTTAGCACAATGAGAAATCCACAGCCTGTTTCCAGTCATTTGACCGGGTCAGGAATGGAATGAATGAAGCCCCCATCTAGCGGCGAGGATAGGAAATGTGCCGGCTTCTGAAGCCATTCGCACTCCTCTGGGGCAATGATAAGTGACTGACAGATGAAATGAAATGTTAACGGAGTGTTGATGAAATGAAAGATGACAGGGAATACCGGAGTATCCGGAGAAAAACCTGTCCGCCTCCGCTTTGTCCAGCACAAATCTCACATGGAGTGATCGGGATTTGAACTACGGTATCCAGCGCTGAGAGGCCGGCGCTCTGCCGCCTGAGCCACGGAGGCTTCTAAATATTTAGTACAATATAATACTAAAACCACAATTAAATCGCAAGCACAACGTACTACGGGAACGATCAACAAGCAAATTACCATACATGATTGCTCATACTGTGACTTCTAGAAAGCTATTCTGTTTCTTTGATACACTGACTGACAGAGCAAATGCAACACCAAGAAGGAGTGGTCAGAACTTTATGCCAATTGCAGGGTAGACTGACGTCACTGAGGTATGCTCATGATGTGAAATGCGCCGCTGTGCTGCGCACGTAGCGAACAATAAATGGGACACGGCGTTGGCGAATGGCCAACTTCGTACCGTGATTTCTCAGCCGACAGTCATTGTAGAACGTGTTGTCGTGTGCCACAGGACACGTGTATTGCTAAGAATGCCAGGCCGCCGTCAACGGAGGCATTTCCAGCAGACAGACGACTTTACGAGGGGTATGGTGATCGGGCTGAGAAGGGCAGGTTGGTCGCTTCGTTAAATCGCAGCCGATACCCATAGGGATGTGTCCACGGTGCAGCGCCTGTGGCGAAGATGGTTGGCGCAGGGACATGTGGCACGTGCGAGGGGTCCAGGCGCAGCCCGAGTGACGTCAGCACGCGAGGATCGGCGCATCCGCCGCCAAGCGGTGGCAGCCCCGCACGCCACGTCAACCGCCATTCTTCAGCATGTGCAAGACATCCTGGCTGTTCCAATATCGACCAGAACAATTTCCCGTCGATTGGTTGAAGGAGGCCTGCACTCCCGGCGCCCGCTCAGAAGACTACCATTGACTCCACAGCATAGACGTGCACGCCTGGCATAGTGCCGGGCTAGAGCGACTTGGATGAGGGAATGGCGGAACGTCGTGTTCTCCGATGAGTCACGCTTCTGTTCTGTCAGTGATAGTCACCGCAGACGAGTGTGGCGTCGGCGTGGAGAAAGGTCAAATCCGGCAGTAACTGTGGAGCGCCCTACCGCTAGACAACGCGGCATCATGGTTTGGGGCGCTATTGCGTATGATTCCACGTCACCTCTAGTGCGTATTCAAGGCACGTTAAATGCCCACCGCTACGTGCAGCATGTGCTGCGGCCGGTGGCACTCCCGTACCTTCAGGGGCTGCCCAATGCTGTTTCAGCAGGATAATGCCCGCCCACACACTGCTCGCTTCTCCCAACAGGCTCTACGAGGTGTACAGATGCTTCCGTGGCCAGCGTACTCTCCGGATCCCTCACCAATTGAACACGTGTGGGATCTCATTGGACGCCGTTTGCAAACTCTGCCCCAGCCTCGTACGGACGACCAACTGTGGCAAATGGTTGACGGAGAATGGAGAACCATCCCTCAGGACACCATCCGCACTCTTATTGACTCTGTACCTCGACGTGTTTCTGCATGCATCGCCGCTCGCGGTGGTCCTAAATCCTACTGAGTCGATGCCGTGCGCATTGTGTAACCTGCATATCGGTTTGAAATAAACATCAATTATTAGTCCGTGCCGTCTCTGTTTTTTCCCCAACTTTCATAGCTTTCGAACCACTCCTTCTTGGTGTTGCATTTGCTCTGTCAGTCAGTGTATATGTGTATAATGTGGAGGCAAAGAGAGAGCATTCGTGATGCTTCCCTGACCGCAATTTTAAATTAGCCGAAGTTGAGTTTAAACCCAGCTGAAATAGCTAGCTATGTTTCTTTTCGTCCCGGACATTTTCATTCACCGTAAAATCGCGGACTGTCCGTGATATGCGTGGCATATGGAAACCCTATATTAGGAAATTATTGTATTGTTATCAGTGAAAAAACACGAAAGTTTCAATATTATCTCGGTTATACGATACTATCCTACTGATCATCGCTGCCGTGGCAAAACCTCCTATGTGAAATATTTTGGGTTAGCCGGTAAGGTTCTGGCATCTAAGATGCAATATTGCGTAAATATTGTTAAGGCATTCTCGCTTTTTATAATGTATGTGCCGCGGGTCAGAACATCTCCAAAATTATTATCACATATGAGGTTTTATCCCGGCAACAACAATACTGTATTTCTTGAGAGGCTCAGGACGAACATTCGGCTTACCCTGGAATCGAATAGGATATTTCAAGGAAGGCCTAACCATTGTTATTATTATTACTATCATTAAATACGTATAAATACTGTAGACTGCAGTTGAGGGGTATACCGGTGGCAAGAGTGAAAAGGTAGAAGAGGAGTTCTATAGCACATGCGCTATACGTGACAGAAACTGGACTAAAGAAGGTCAAGAACAAAGGCATGTTGTTATTATCATCAACACTGGTCGAGTGCTTAGTAAGCCTATACAATTTTATTGGACCAAAGATTTCGTGAGTTATATCCACTTAAATATCGATGGTATACTGAAGACAGAAAATTCCATGGAAGAACTTCAAAAAGACGTCCTGGCGTACAACTCAGCTGTTCATTTACGTAATTTCTCTCAGCATTTTAATCCCGCTGAATAGTGTTCTAGTTCTGCCTATTGGAGTACTATCATGAAGTACAGTGGCGAAGCCTATCGGTAAGAACCGAACATCCAAATAGACACCACTGTATTTGCAGGAATACCATCTTTCATAAACCAAACAATGAGTGCGTTTGCTCCTTCTGTGATCAAAAGTGCAGTTTATATCATATAACGGAATATCCGAAAAGGGTGAAATCAATTAGCGAATATAGTAGGAAATACTCTAAAGTTATGAATTGTTTCCTTTCAACTCTGTGGCAATGAAATCCAACGAAAATACACATTTCATAACAAACAATTACTTATATTTTGCCTTCGTTTCATGATCCTTCCCTAGTTTACACTAATGTGGATTTAGCGCAGTTCTCCGTCGTGATGCCCTTCGTGACTCCAACTCTATGTTGAGAGATGCATTCGCTAATGCGTGTTTCTGTGCTGAGGTGGTTGTTGGTGTGATATGTTGTATAATAATAATAATAATAATAATAATAATAATAATAATAATAATAATAATATGGCCTCAGATACCGTGTGCAGACATTTCGATTTGACCTATCTGGCTGTCTTCTCGTCAATTTCGACGTTCCGTTTTACTCTAGATCCGCTAGATGGCAGGCAGAGTAAACCGGATCTCTCTTGGGCGTCTATGGCTGAGATTTAATTAATTTTGTCGGGTAAATACCAAATGTATCACCAGAGATCTTTTACATGTCGACATCGTACGACATGGAATGTCGAATGGACTTTTTTCCGCCCTTCAAAAATCCCACTACCTCTGCCGGGTTTGAACCCGCTATCTTGGGATTCGGAGGCCGACACTCTACCACGGATCCACAGAGGCAGCTTGATATGTTGTATATAGATGTGTATTAAGACGGACACAAACCTCCAGCCCCCTAGCTAGAGAAATTATGCAAACGCCGGTAAACTTCAGTGCCAGGTCGGGAATGAACTCATGTTCCAAAAACAAGTAATCTGCTCTGAAATAAACGAAGGTAGCTTCCGTATCGTAGATAAGCGGTAGAGGTATAACGATTCTCTAAAAGCCATTATGAAGCAGCGTAACATCCACAGTGACAACTAGAAAGTATGCGCTCTAGGTCACCCAAAGGTGAGAAGTAGCATCCATCAAGGAATAACTCCATTTGAAGAACAAGGACGTAATATTACATCAAAGCAACGCACTACAGTTGGAAAATACATCGGGAAATCCTCAGAAAGAACGCCCAGTTATATTTCGGTACAGTAGGTTCTGAAGACACATTGATACTCCCTTGCAAGTGACCGGCAATGATGATGACTCCTGGACTTTAGTTAATTAGTTTAGAGTGTAACAAGTATTTATTTATGATGTTAATCCTCGAAAAAGAACATTGAAGAAATAGATCTTAGCAGACAGAAGTATTTTTACGACAAACTCCATTGCTCTCTCTGTCTCCAAATCCATTCCGGCTTGTCGGCATGGCAACGATAAGTAATAGCAACAGTCAATACGTAGAGCAGATTGATTTGCATTTCATTGAAGCAGAATGTCAGGAATTTTAATGATGCCCTTTGCTGATATTGTAATTAAATGTGGCGCCTATTGGAACGAAGCGTTGACCTTTTTGCCTCTCGTTATGTTTCCCCACCCCTTCACTCTTCTCCTCCTCCATCCTACCAGCGCAGAGAGAAACGAGTAGGCTTCAGGCGATCAATCCATGTTTGTCTTTTACTGTGTGCGCTCTTTCACACTGTGCATTACAACGACTGGTAAGATAACGTGAAAGAGAAAAGAGAAGACATGCCTTTATGTGTCAGACCAGATAACAAACTGGAGTAGCATTTTGTGTTGTGTGTTATAAAGATAACAGCGATTCTAAGAGCAAGGCAAGGAGGGGTGTTGACGATTTGTAGTGAAGATTACACAGCTTTCTTACCTCTGTTGTATCATAATATCAAAAGCTGCAATCCCTCATCCAGCCTCCCAAGGTGGTAACACACCAACTTGCAGGTTAAAAATATGTCCCCATTTTTAAACAAAACGAAAGATACGACGCTTCAACATTAAAGCAGCTTAGCTGCGTCCTCAAACTTACCTCTTGAAAAGTGACACTGTATTTGTCTATACTGAGTCCTCCTTTTATGTTCAATTGAATGGATGCATTTTTATGTAAAGTAGTGTACTTTGACAAAATCCTATTAGATTGTCGTTTATAGAGATATAACATTCTTGTAGGTGTACAACGAGTAACGAGCCCACTAGTCAATTATATTACACTTCATTGTACAAGAGTTTAATTTATTTGTGTAGAAGATGTTAGTTGTCATCACGAAATCCTTGATGATTCTGGAATTGTTTTCATTTCATTTTCTCCGGCTCTTTACATTTATGATTCATTGCTCGTGTGTTCTTTCCTGGATCTAATCTCGTTCTCTTCCGACTCAGACACGGAAGGCGTTAAGAAAAGCGAACTTTCACCTGGCATAGTCAGTTAATACGGTACTGATTGATGTTGAATGAAGAAAATACCTACATTTGGTTATTATTGGTGGTAAATGAAATGTCGTATGGCTTTTAGTGCCGGGATATCCCAGGAAGGGTTCGGCTCGCCAGGTACAGGTCTTTCTATTTGACACCCTTAGGCGACCTGCCCGTCGTGATGAGGATGAAATGATGATGAAGACAACACATACACCCAGCCCCCGTGCCATTGGAATTAACCAATTAAGGTTAAAATCCACGACCCGGCCGGGAATCGAACCCGGGACCCTCTGTACCGAAGGCCAGTACGCTGACCGTCCAGCCAACGAGTCGGACATTATTGGTGGTGGTATCTATTAACAATTCCCAATTTTTTAATTTTTATACTAATATAATCAGTTACTACCGACTGGTGATTAATGAAGAAAGGTATCTATGAAATTGAATAACTATAACGAACTACCGATTTTGTTTATTTCAAATGATATAGTCCGTTAATTAAAGTGACGTTGTATAAGAAGACACATGAAACATCTTATTGTTGAGATCGAAAGTTTGAAATATTTATAAATATAAGTATTGAAATTGTCAGTGTTGCTTACTTTTCGTCGTTTTGTCCTTATAGAGCTAGTTTATAACTCCCGTTTATGATCATATATACGTAAGGATGATTCATGACTTACCAAAGAGTTATACTGTATACCGGTGAACCATTGCATTATGACCACCCCGACTCGGGAACATTTAGCGCGCCTGGAGCGGGGAGAGTAACACGTGACATACTGGTAGCATTGTATGGAAACGCCAGGTCTACAGGTTTGCTGTTTCTAGTACTGTATATAGGGCGTCAGAATACGAAAAGCGTCCTATCTCTCCGAATTTATTTATTTATTTATTTATTTATTTATTTATTTATTTATTTATTTATATTTGCTTTGCTCGTAGTGGCGAACTTTGGACTCACGGTCCTCTCTTTCACTTAACGACACTTCTTTAACAGTGTGCACATGAGAAAAATATTCATAATCTTATGTTATAAACTAGAAGTAACATAACACAGACTAACATAACATAAGCACAATAAATAGTCTCATCGTAAAAAATTATGGTTACAAACTAGAAGTAACATGACACAAAGTAACCTAAGCACAGTAAACGTACATTCACACACGCATTCACTCCACAAGATTCATTCGACCTGGGGACACAGATGGAGGAGATTGTCACGACAAGACGACTTAAAGGAATTTAAGCTTTTTATGGTTCTAATTGTATGGGGGAGAGAGTTCAATATTGTAGCTCCATTCGCAAGAAAGGAACGGCTCTATCCTGCTGACTTGCTAAGAGGAATAGCAAGTGTGCTACCGGAGCGTTTGTTATGGTGGTGGAAAATAGGATAGGAAATTTAGCTGTGGAGATAAGTAGTATGGGATATTCCCGTTTTATATTCGAAAGATTAATACTACCACGTGGACGCTTCTATATTGACATGGCATCTTTGTATCAGCATTTCAGGCTGCTCTCATGCCACTACTTCGAGTACGTATCAAAAGTGGTGCAACAAGGGGCGAACAACGACGCGTCGAACAGGGAAGTGTTGACAACGGCTCATTGATGCCAGGCGCTAGCTGAGGCTGTCACGCGGGACCACAGTTCGAGAAATCACCAACAGGTGCGTCGGTGATGACTAGCCTAATGTTTCCCATAAGACGTTTCACCGAACGCTGTTGCGCATGGGATTGGCGAGTTGGCGACCCAGTAGAATCCCAATGCTGACTGTACTCCACCGAAAGCAGTGCATGTGGAGGGCACAGAATCATCGCCACTGTATTGTGAATGATTGGAAAAAAATGCCTCATACGATGAATTCATATTCCTGGTTCATCAAGTCGACGGCCGAGTGCGTGTACGCCGGTTTCCATCGAAGGCTTTGGTACGAGGATGCACGATCGTGCGGAGACAGGCTGGTGGGGACGTGCGGTGGTCTGGGAGATGATCTTATTGGACACACTCGAGCCCATTATTCCGGTACATCAATTCCTAACAGCAATTAGGTATCTGGACGTTACTGGGAACCAGGTCCTTCTGTTTATGTCAACAGTGTTCCCTAGTGGTGACGGCTACTTCCAATAGGACAATGCGCCATGTCTCACAGCAAGGATTGTGAAGGACTGGTTCGAGGAACATGGTAGTGAATTTGTTTTAATCCCATGTCGTCAAATAGTCCCGTTATGAATCCCAGTGAACATTTGTGATTGGACTTGGAGAAGTGGGTTCGTGCTACATCACCACCACGCGGCTGTGCACGCCAACTGCAGGACTGCTGTTAGGCTTATGGTACCAGATACCGAGGTTATACGGGAAAAATCTTGGTCCTGCATCTTATTTGGTGGGTAGTCATAATGTACAGGTTCAACGGCATACATTGAACCGAAGATATTTGATGGCCATTTTTATAGATTGCAAAAATTCTATAATTTCTTTTACTCGCTTTTTTTGTCGACTATCCATAATTACGTAGAGTTGTGCTTTCACAAGTATAGATTTAGAGCAAGTAAATGATATAGGAAGCCTATGCTACATTATGCGAGATCTAAGAAGACTGGGGGTCAATCGAAAAAGTGGGACTGGGTTGGCAAGACAGGCGTCTTATTCTAAACTTGTATAAAACACAAAGTGGAAATATAAATTAACGGGATCAAGAGGGAAACAAAAACAGGGAAAGGTTTAAGGAAGGACTGCCCTCTATCACCAGGTCTATTTAACCTCTACATATAATGTACTTTAACTAAAATGAAAGAGGAAAATAAAATTAAATGGTAAATTGTTCCATTCTATCCACTTAGCAGACCATATAGGAGTTTTAGCGAACTCCGAAAGTAAAGTGAATAGTTTTTAGAAAATACTCATGGAATTTTGTGCTAATAATAAATACTCGTAAGGCAAAACTCATGGGGCGACAAAAATAAATGACCAACTCAAGCTAACATACGTAATTTTAAATGGTGCAGCTATCGAAAAAGTTGTGAAATTCTGATACTTGGCAAGTGAAATTAATTTTTACAATAAATAACTATCCTAGTGATGGTGAAACAAGTCCTTCAAAGCAAGAATAATTTGTTACTTAATGAACACATTATTTCGGGAGATAAGAAATTCGTTCATGACCTTTGTTTGGAGTGTGGAGACATATGATTGTGAAACCTGCAAACTAGAAGAAGAACTGGAGGCCGCGGAAATACGGTTCTGAAGAAGTATGACCAGTACAAGCTGCTGAGAATAAAGTCAAATGTCTTCATTTAAAAAAAAACAAATGCAATCTATAACTACTGAAAACGATCAAGAAGAGGGAAACGAAGTTCATTGGTCACATACTCAGACAATACACTGTTCGTCAATTAATTAATTTTAAAGTTCTTGTGAAGTGAACGTGGGGGTGATGAAGAAAATCCTTTGGTAAGAACACCGTCGATGAGCTATGTTGTGATGGCAGTGGACCGTCAGATATGGTTGCCGTGACAAGGCCTTACCTTTAGAAGAGGATGGTGATCATGAAAAGCGAGGTGGTGGTGGTGATTATTGTTTTAAGAGGAAGTACAACTAGGCAATTTACTGGTAAACTGACGTCTATGAATATCTTGCTTTGTTTCCGCACAAGATAATACTTGAAGAAAAATCTTCACGAATCTTGAAGTCTTCCTTCACGCAGTATACCAGTGGATTCAGAAGACCATAATATTGTGTACTTTTACCAGGAAATTATCTGGGAATAAGCAAGGAACTGAAACCAAAATTACGGTGGTGGACTCCAGCAGCAAGTTATATCTCACCGGTATAATACGTCTGGAAATTTTTGTCTACTTCATCAGTCTGTGTTCTGACATAGTAATGTTTCGATATCGGAAGCAGAGCACCTCGAAGATGAGAAACAATACCTCAAGGGAACCTCCAGGACAAACAGCTACTCGCTCAATAACATCCGATGAGTTTTTTGAAAATAAGAAGAAAACAAAGAAAAGAACGCTGTAGAAGAATACAAAGGGAAGGAAGAACTGATCCGTCCGAAAATAGCGATACCGCCTCACATTAGAAACACTAAAAACAGGATCGGCAGGATGCTAGACAAACATGACATATAAGACAGTTTATAAACAACGCCGGAAGTTAACAAGTCATCTACCACCAGTAAAATACATAATAGAATTACAGGTTCATGGAGTCTACCACGTTGCGGTTCAACCCGGAAGAAGAAGTAAATAACCTCACACAACGTGGAAGTTTCACATCTGAACTATGGAGATTGTTCCGGTAACACCAGTGCTGATAATACTGAGCTTGTTCCTGTACCTTCAGCACCATTAATATGGAGATTGTTCCTGTGCTTTCATTGCTGATAATACAGAACCCGTTCCTGTACTTACAGCACCATTAATATGGAGTTTGTTCCTGTGCTTTCATTGCTGATAATACAGAACCCGTTCCTGTACTTACAGCACCATTAATATGGAGTTTGTTCCTGTGCTTTCATTGCTGATAATACAGAACCCGTTCCTGTACTTACAGCACCATTAATATGGAGTTTGTTCCTGTGCTTTCATTGCTGATAATACAGAACCCGTTCCTGTACTTACAGCACCATTAATATGGAGTTTGTTCCTGTGCTTTCATTGCTGATAATACAGAACCCGTTCCTGTACTTACAGCACCATTAATATGGAGTTTGTTCCTGTGCTTTCATTGCTGATAATACAGAACCCGTTCCTGTATTTACAGCACCATTAATATGGATATTGTTCCCGTGCTTCCATTGCTGATAATACAGAACCCGTTCCTGTACTTACAGCACCATTAATATGGATATTGTTCCTGTGCTTTCATTGCTGATAATACAGAACCCGTTCCTGTACTTACAGCACCATTAATATGGATATTGTTCCTGTGCTTTCATTGCTGATAATACAGAACCCGTTCCTGTATTTACAGCACCATTAATATGGATATTGTTCCTGTGCTTTCATTGCTGATAATACAGAACCCGTTCCTGTACTTACAGCACCATTAATATGGAGTTTGTTCCTGTGCTTTCATTGCTGATAATACAGAACCCGTTCCTGTACTTACAGCACCATTAATATGGAGTTTGTTCCTGTGCTTTCATTGCTGATAATACAGAACCCGTTCCTGTACTTACAGCACCATTAATATGGATATTGTTCCTGTGCTTTCATTGCTGATAATACAGAACCCGTTCCTGTACTTACAGCACCATTAATATGGATAATGTTCCTGTGCTTTCATTGCTGATAATACAGAACCCGTTCCTGTATTTACAGCACCATTAATATGGATATTGTTCCTGTGCTTTCATTGCTGATAATACAGAACCCGTTCCTGTACTTACAGCACCATTAATATGGAGATTGTTCCTGTGCTTTCACTGCTGATAATACAGAACCCGTACCTGTACTTACAGCACCATTAATATGGAGTTTGTTCCTGTGCTTTCATTGCTGATAATACAGAACCCGTTCCTGTACTTACAGCACCATTAATATGGATATTGTTCCTGTGCTTTCATTGCTGATAATACAGAACCCGTTCCTGTACTTACAGCACCATTAATATGGAGTTTGTTCCTGTGCTTTCATTGCTGATAATACAGAACCCGTACCTGTACTTACAGCACCATTAATATGGAGTTTGTTCGTGTGCTTTCATTGCTGATAATACAGAACCCGTTCCTGTACTTACAGCACCATTAATATGGAGTTTGTTCCTGTGCTTTCATTGCTGATAATACAGAACCCGTTCCTGTACTTACAGCACCATTAATATGGATATTGTTCCTGTGCTTTCATTGCTGATAATACAGAACCCGTTCCTGTACTTACAGCACCATTAATATGGATATTGTTCCTGTGCTTTCATTGCTGATAATACAGAACCCGTTCCTGTACTTACAGCACCATTAATATGGAGTTTGTTCCTGTGCTTTCATTGCTGATAATACAGAACCTGTTCCCGTACTTACAACACCATTAATATGGAGTTTGTTCCTGTGCTTTCATTGCTGATAATACAGAACCTGTTCCCGTACTTACAACACCATTAATATGGAGATTGTTCCTGTGCTTTCATTGCTGATAATACAGAACCCGTTCCCGTACTTACAACACCATTAATATGGATATTGTTCCTGTGCTTTCATTGCTGATAATACAGAACCCGTACCTGTACTTACAGCACCATTAATATGGAGATTGTTCCTGTGCTTTCATTGCTGATAATACAGAACCCGTTCCTGTACTTACAGCACCATTAATATGGAGTTTGTTCCTGTGCTTTCATTGCTGATAATACAGAACCCGTTCCTGTACTTACAGCACCATTAATATGGATATTGTTCCTGTGCTTTCATTGCTGATAATACAGAACCCGTTCCTGTACTTACAGCACCATTAATATGGATATTGTTCCTGTGCTTTCATTGCTGATAATACAGAACCCGTTCCTGTACTTACAGCACCATTAATATGGAGTTTGTTCCTGTGCTTTCATTGCTGATAATACAGAACCTGTTCCCGTACTTACAACACCATTAATATGGAGTTTGTTCCTGTGCTTTCATTGCTGATAATACAGAACCTGTTCCCGTACTTACAACACCATTAATATGGAGATTGTTCCTGTGCTTTCATTGCTGATAATACAGAACCCGTTCCTGTACTTACAGCACCATTAATATGGAGTTTGTTCCTGTGCTTTCATTGCTGATAATACAGAACCTGTTCCCGTACTTACAACACCATTAATATGGAGATTGTTCCTGTGCTTTCATTGCTGATAATACAGAACCTGTTCCTGTACCTCCAGCACCATTAATATGGAGTTTGTTCCTGTGCTTTCATTGCTGATAATACAGAACCTGTTCCCGTACTTACAACACCATTAATATGGAGATTGTTCCTGTGCTTTCATTGCTGATAATACAGAACCCGTTCCTGTACCTCCAGCACCATTAATATGGAGTTTGTTCCTGTGCTTTCATTGCTGATAATACAGAACCCGTTCCTGTACTTACAGCACCATTAATATGGAGTTTGTTCCTGTGCTTTCATTGCTGATAATACAGAACCCGTTCCTGTACCTCCAGCACCATTAATATGGAGATTGTTCCTGTGCTTTCATTGCTGATAATACAGAACCCGTTCCTGTACTTACAGCACCATTAATATGGAGTTTGTTCCTGTGCTTTCATTGCTGATAATACAGAACCTGTTCCCGTACTTACAACACCATTAATATGGAGTTTGTTCCTGTGCTTTCGTTGCTGATAATACAGAACCTGTTCCCGTACTTACAACACCATTAATATGGAGATTGTTCCTGTGCTTTCATTGCTGATAATACAGAACCCGTTCCTGTACTTACAGCACCATTAATATGGAGTTTGTTCCTGTGCTTTCATTGCTGATAATACAGAACCTGTTCCCGTACTTACAACACCATTAATATGGAGTTTGTTCCTGTGCTTTCATTGCTGATAATACAGAACCTGTTCCCGTACTTACAACACCATTAATATGGAGTTTGTTCCTGTGCTTTCATTGCTGATAATACAGAACCTGTTCCCGTACTTACAACACCATTAATATGGAGATTGTTCCTGTGCTTTCATTGCTGATAATACAGAACCTGTTCCCGTACTTACAACACCATTAATATGGAGTTTGTCCCTGCTTTCATTGCTGATAATACAGAACCCGTACCTGTACTTACAACACCATTAATATGGAGATTGTTCCTGTGCTTTCATTGCTGATAATACAGAACCTGTTCCCGTACTTACAACACCATTAATATGGAGTTTGTTCCTGTGCTTTCATTGCTGATAATACAGAACCTGTTCCCGTACTTACAACACCATTAATATGGAGATTGTTCCTGTGCTTTCATTGCTGATAATACAGAACCTGTTCCCGTACTTACAACACCATTAATATGGAGTTTGTTCCTGTGCTTTCATTGCTGATAATACAGAACCTGTTCCCGTACTTACAACACCATTAATATGGAGTTTGTTCCTGTGCTTTCATTGCTGATAATGCAGAACCTGTTCCCGTACTTACAACACCATTAATATGGAGTTTGTTCCTGTGCTTTCGTTGCTGATAATACAGAACCTGTTCCCGTACTTACAACACCATTAATATGGAGATTGTTCCTGTGCTTTCATTGCTGATAATACAGAACCCGTTCCTGTACTTACAGCACCATTAATATGGAGTTTGTTCCTGTGCTTTCATTGCTGATAATACAGAACCTGTTCCCGTACTTACAACACCATTAATATGGAGTTTGTTCCTGTGCTTTCATTGCTGATAATACAGAACCTGTTCCCGTACTTAAAACACCATTAATATGGAGTTTGTTCCTGTGCTTTCATTGCTGATAATACAGAACCTGTTCCCGTACTTACAACACCATTAATATGGAGATTGTTCCTGTGCTTTCATTGCTGATAATACAGAACCTGTTCCCGTACTTACAACACCATTAATATGGAGTTTGTCCCTGCTTTCATTGCTGATAATACAGAACCCGTACCTGTACTTACAACACCATTAATATGGAGATTGTTCCTGTGCTTTCATTGCTGATAATACAGAACCCGTACCTGTACTTACAACACCATTAATATGGAGATTGTTCCTGTGCTTTCATTGCTGATAATACAGAACCCGTACCTGTACTTACAACACCATTAATATGGAGATTGTTCCTGTGCTTTCATTGCTGATAATACAGAACCCGTACCTGTACTTACAACACCATTAATATGGAGATTGTTCCTGTGCTTTCATTGCTGATAATACAGAACCCGTACCTGTACTTACAACACCATTAATATGGAGATTGTTCCTGTGCTTTCATTGCTGATAATACAGAACCTGTTCCCGTACTTACAACACCATTAATATGGAGATTGTTCCTGTGCTTTCATTGCTGATAATACAGAACCCGTTCCTGTACTTACAGCACCATTAATATGGAGACTGTTCCGGTACCTTCAGTGGTGATAAGACAGAACATGTTCCTGTACTTTCAGCACCATTAATATGTAGTTTGTTCCTGAGCTTTCATTGCTAATAATACAGAACCTGTTCTTGTACCTTCAGCACCATTAAGATGGAGCTTTTACCGGCACCTCCAGTACTAATAATACGGAGCTTGTTCCTGTACCTTAAGCACCATTAATTAATTAATTAATTGATTAATTAATTTATCTCATTTTTCTTGGCGCAGTTAAGGCTATAAAGCCTTCTTTAGTACTAAACGAAGTTTAACAATTATATCAAACCGATACAATCAAAACAATATATGGAGATTGTTCCGGTACCTTTAGTGCTGATGATACTGAGCTTGTTCCTGTATGCCGGGCTGAGTGGCTCAGACGGTTAAGGCGCTGGCCTTCTAAACCCAACTTGGCAGGTTCGATCCTGGCTCAGTTCGGTGGTATTTGAACGTGCTCGAATACGACAGCCCCGCGTCGGTAGATTTACTGGCACGTAAAAGAACTGCGGGACTAAATTCCGGCACCTCGGCGTCTCCGAAGACCTTAAAAAGTAGTTAGTGGGACGTAAAGCAAATAGCATTATTATATTATTGTTCCTGTACCTTCAGCACAATTAATATGGACTTTGTTTCGATTAATATGGGATTGTTCAGGTATCTTCAGTGCTGATAATACCGGGCTTTTTCCTGTGCCTTTAGCCCTTATAACACTGAGCTTGCTTCTTTACCTGTGGTGTTGATAATGCAATGGTGTTTCTTGTGACTACAGTCTTAATAGTATAGCGTTTGCTCCTGCATCTTGTGACGCCTGCAAAGGACGTCCACTATCGGCGCATTCTCAGCTAATGCTCACAAGTATTTATTACTGGCTACTTCGTATTAGCGCGCCGTAAAATAAAAGAAACTGAACATTGAGCGAACAAAGTGTACTGCATTGAGATTTGTGAGAAATACTGCCAATAGCAAGTGTACAAATGGTTGGCGTTAAAGAAATATACAGACTATAAAAATCGCTATCGACCAAGAAGGTACCAGGACAAGATAAAACAAATATTACGAGCCTTATTGAGTTAGAGTTAACACAAAATCTTGCAAAAATCTGATTAAGAATAAGTGCCTCCTGTAATGCTAATAAAATATAACAATGATAATAATATACCTAGTTATTATTGGCATAATAACTCTAAAAGAATAAAAGATGCTAACAGGCAAGTTAGTCTTATAATATACATCCAGGAAACAAAATTAATGGTTATTATCAGGAAGAAAATGTACAACGCTTTAATCTCCGTGGACAGGAACCTCATTGAAAAGGTGTCACATATCAGGTACCTAGGATGCGGGTTCGGTCCCAGGATCTTCCTTAAAGTAAGTATTGTGTATATTATTCTGGTATACAATGAGTATGGGTGCGTTTCTATGGATATCGTTATGTGCTTCTGTTTGAGCTCTTTGTTCATTAATTTTCTAATTAGGACGAGTCAGTACTTGGTACCGGTACCTGCGGAAAACCGTTTCTGCTGCTTTTCTTAGTAAAGAGAGTCGTCGTGTTTCGATCTCTATCTGTCCTGGTTACAAAAGAATTTCTTTCATTTCTTTCATGAGAAAGACAGAAAACTACGATGCAGGATGTGGATGTAGGAAATCGAAACCGGAATTGACATTACAAGAAGTGTTTTTCTGAGGTTTAAGTTATCTCCTTTTCAAACGTGACTGCAGATTAGAAATTTGTTGGTGTGTCATGAAGTATTACTGTAGCTGTTTTATATCGTAGAAAGTTAAATGCGAATGGCTTCGCTCTCATGGGTACACGACATAGCCAGTGAGGAGTTAATTCGTCGCACAGTGAAGACATGCGAAAATGTAACCTTCGCTTAACGCAAGAAGTCAGCCTATATCAGTTACATACTCCAAACTGGCCAATACAGCTTGTAATAGTTGATCATCAACGGTAAGATAAAAGGAAACTGTGGACGTGGGTGAGGAATATTATTCTGGATGGGGAACCTCTGACAGTGTATCGACATCCACGATATAGCATTTCTGATACGGGGAAAGTTAGGAATAATTACTTTATGACAATCACCAACCTTCTGTGAGCAGAAAATACCGTAATAATAATAATAATAATAATAATAATAATAATAATAATAATAATAATAATAATAATAATAATAATAATAATAATAATAATAATAATAATAATAATAATAATAATAATTGTTACGGAGTTTTCCGTGGTAGTTAGAGGTGAAAGAAGGTGCTGGGGTGAACAGGTCTCAACTTACGAAATTAAAGTTAAGATAAAATTTAACAAGGTTATATTTTCTTTGCAAAATCAAGAAATAACAAGAATGACAGGTACATAGTAGCATAGCAACCAATGAAAAATGTACAATTACCGAGGTTACAGGATTTGGGCGTCGAGACCCAGACTTACAATCCTTGAGCAATAAGCCCAACTTTACTCGAATATACAAGATTCAACAAAAGGGGGAGAAAACCCCTATCATGCCCGGGAGCACTTACTCCCAATTACACAGTAAAGCCTCCTCGAGGCACACAGATACAAATTTTTTTTGGAAGAGCAACCCGCTCTCAAAGTTCCACCCTATCAAAGGCCACACCAAACTCCACATTCAAGCTATCCTCCAAGGACATACACACAGGGGTAAAAAATACCCAACCTACTGAGGCCTATTAAGTGAAGAAACAGGACAATTACATGGCCTCCAAAATACCAACTTGAGAGGAGGCGAAACTGCACTCCAAATACGCCCTATTGAAACCCACTTGGCACTAGGCCGCTAATGCAAGGGCTAATCCCATACTAAAGAGGTGACTTATACAAGGAAACGATTTACATTACATTAGAAGGGAAGAAACGGTTGTGAAAATAAGTTAACCTCAAAGCAATATGAGTGGGAGCTCGAGAGGTTTAAGCACTCTCTATCCCCATATGTAGTTACAGAGGCAGAATTTAAATCAAGAGTCTTACATTTTAGAGGAAAGTTACATGGTAAAAGGTTTCGAACCCGCCCCGAGGGTTAAACTGCTGAGCTGGCAAGAAAATAAGTTATAAAACGGCCATTACCTGGTGGTTGAACTGCTGCCCGAAGAAAGAGGCGCTTCCCGCCCCCTGCTACATAATTTACACAACGATAGGTGTTACTGAAGTGGCCCGGAGACCCGAAAATCAGCAGTTTATATACCCTCGCGGAACATTCGAGACCTTTCATGAATGAGAACACCCGCCCACAAGCCTTTTATTGGACGACCAAAAGATTACATGTCAGAACTGAAGAAGAAAACCAGGATTGGTGGAAATTTAATTACAGAAATTTATGATTGGCCAATTTCAAAACTGGCAGAAAGAAAGGGTTAACGTTGCCAACTTAAACACAAGCTGAAATAAATTTAATAAGGAACAAACTTATAAATACTAAATTTCTTCAAAAAAAAAAAAAAGAAGGGTTCCCTCACTTCGCACTAGGGTGCACAATAGTAGTTCGTAAGTAGTCTCATCTAGAAGAGAATGTTCACACTTCTTGCTACCGAGAAAACAACAATGAATCGAAATTGACATAGTTCGGAACACTTTAAAATTTACAAGTAGGGACATCTTCCGAGAAACTAGAGAATTAACATGGTAGTTAAAGTTCAGGCTTCCTCCAGTAGAGGAGTTTCAACTGGCGCAAAGTTTGAATTAGCGGCGTGGAGGTGTACCACCCGGTACAGACCTACCCCCCCCCAAAGTCCCTCCAGGGGATGACACATAAGAACATCAAATTTGTTTTAAAGTAAGGTCCAAGTTATGATGTTGATATAGACGTTAATTGCAGAAGTATTTACAACCAAATTTTCTTAAATGATTGGATCCAGTTTATAAATTCTTTGTAGTTACTTTTGATGTAATGTCTTTGTGCTTGTAGAAGTTGAATTCAGAAGGAAAAACCTTTAATTCTTGAAAGGGAAGAAAAATTTTCTATGTCCACCAAATATTGCAGTTGAATCCAAAAAATGTAGTAATTGTAGGTATGAAATTTCCATGTAGCTGATTAAGTACATTCAATGTTGATTAAGTTTGACGGCCAGACCAGCCGCCACTGCTTGTGTCCAGAGGAGACCGCTCGGACCCCTTGAGTACCCTGAGATACCGCTCGCCCGCACTATGAGAGGAGTAGTGGTGTTGAAGCACGCCGCACCCCCGGCGAACGTATACAGGCCGCGTGCAAGTAGCAGGTTGTGCGCCGCACATCAGCCTTAGCCGGGAGGAGGGCTCCGGCTCGCCGTACACTGGTTGGCCTCACTGGAGAGGGGCGGGCCCGTACCCCACCTCAGTGGCGGTACGGCGCCTCGCGGCTGCAGGGGCACTGTAACATTAAAATCTCGCCGGCAGATTGTTGGACCAGAAGATTTTAGGGTACAGTCTTTGTGGTGGAACTGAGCGGCCAGCGGCGTGGAAATATTTATTTAATTCCAATTAGTCACAGTTTTATGTAAGCAGGAGACGGGAGCGTGGTAATGGCCATGGCAAGGGCAGGAT
Source organism: Anabrus simplex (assembly GCF_040414725.1). Taxonomy (NCBI): domain Eukaryota; kingdom Metazoa; phylum Arthropoda; class Insecta; order Orthoptera; family Tettigoniidae; genus Anabrus; species Anabrus simplex. Next base: position 339,229,517 of record NC_090268.1, on the reverse strand, counting down.
GGCAGTTTAACTGATCGAGGAAGGTGTACAATAATGCTTAAATACAAAGAACCTGACTCCAGGGGCAGAAGGCCTCAAAATGAAACAAAAAAATATAACCTTCCTAATTCTTTCAAAGATGTTAAAACAAATATAAAATCAGCTACGTTAGCGCGGAAGTTACACAGGTTTCACCTGCGACAGGTGAACCCTAAATATCCTCTCGGTGGCTGGATTGCTTAGCAATAAGGTAACGGGTGTAAGGAAATCGAGAATAATACCCGGCCCATGAAATCTGGGGGCAAGCTTGCCCGCGGGAACAAAATTTTTGACCATCACCTGGTCACCTACCTTCTCAAATTGGTGGGTCTCCGTCCACGATCATATATTTCCCTAACCTTTTCATGAGACACTTTAAGATTGGCTTTAGCCTTCTTCCAAAGATCTTTAATATTATCTGGATCTATTGTCTCAGGTAGAATATCACTCAAAGACCAAAGGTTGGAAAGCGGCGTGTTGGGAACAAACTTGAACATCAACGAAGCTGGAGTAAATTTATGTGATTCATGAACCGCCGAATTCAGAGCGAAAGCTAACCAATGCAGGGACGTGTCCCACCTGGAATGATCTTCATGATGATAGGCAATAAGCGCCGACCTGAGATTGCGATTGACACTTTCGGCAAGAGATGGTTGGGGATAATAAGCCGAAGTAGTCACATGAGATATAGACAGATCAAAACAGAATTTACGAAATAGATTAGATGTGAAAGCCTTAGCATTGTCAGACACAATATATTGACACGGACCAAAAGAAGCAAAGATTGAATTTAAACAAGTAATGGTGGACTGAACGGTAGCCAGCTTAGTCGGAAATAACCTGGAAAATCTTGTAAAACCATCTACACATACAAAGATGAACTTGTTGGCATTTCCCTTTGACTGGGGGAAGGGTCCTACGTAATCAATATACAGGCGATCCATTGGGCGCGACGCTTGGTGAGAAGACAAAGGGCCTACCTTGGTAGACATGGTGGGTTTACTAAGCAAGCAGGATTTACAAGCCTTTACTAGTTCACGAATTTCACCGTCCATACCCTTCCAAATAAACATTTCACGGATTTTTTCACGGGTTTTAAAGATGCCTAAATGCCCCCCAGTGGGGTTTCATGATAGTACTTGAAGATCATAGGTATAAGAACAGCTGGAGCGACAACTTTCATCATCTTATCATGCCTCGAAGGGCAACATAAAACACGATTCCTCAGTACATAAGGGACGACATGCTCCCCCGAAGAAAGGGTTTCCATGATCGGAGCCAGCGTTGGATCTTCACGTTGATATTTCTCAATATCCGTAAAGAGCATGGGAGCATCTGTTAAGATGGCATTAACCTCAGATAGTATGGACTCGGGAGGTGATGAACTATCGACCAGTTCATGGGTCTCGACGTCGTTGGAAAACATACGGCTGAGTCCGTCTGCGACAACATTTTCAGTACCTCTGATATGCCTAACGTCAAATTGGAAGGCAGAAATTCGGATGGCCCACCGGTTTATACGACCAGTACGACGCGGCCTACCTAAGACCCAGCTTAAGGCTTGATTATCAGTCTCCAGATCGAATTTGAGATGTTCCAGATAGAGACGGATCTTTTCTAAGGCAAATAAGACTGCCAAACCTTCGAGCTCATAGATGGAATACCTGGCTTCTTGAGCCGATAGAGTCCTAGATGCATAGGGGATGGGGCGCCTCCCTAGTTCAGTCTCTTGAAGAAGGACTGCAGCTACCGCCGACGACGACGCGTCGGTTTGGACGATGAATTTCTTCGAGAAATCTGGCATAGCAAGGACAGGGGCATTACAGAGAGCTAATTTCAGGTCTTCAAAAGCGGCTTGTTGAGAAGGTCGCCACTCGAATTTGATGCCTTTGCTACGAAGAAGGTTCAAGGGCGCCGCTCTATTAGCGAAGTTACGAATAAATTTCCTAAAGAAATTCACCATACCAATGAATCTGGCAATACCTTTAATGTCCTTGGGAGGCTTGAAATCACGGATGCCTGTGTTCTAGAGTGATCGACTGCAACACCATCGGGCGAGACAATATGCCCTAGGAATGACATGGAGGGTTTAGCGAAGGCGACCTTGGACAATTTCACAGTTAACCCAGCTTTACGAAGGCAATTGAGAACTTCTCGCAGATGATCTAGGTGTTCTTCGAATGTTTCCGAAAATACGACGACATCATCAAGATAGTGGTACAAGTACTCAAATTTGATGTCGGAGAAGACCCTGTCTAGCAGTCTGGTAAGTACGGCTGCTCCCGTGGGGAGCCCGAAAGGCACGCGGTTGTATTCATACAGATTCCAATCCGTGGCAATCGCAGTAAGATGTTTAGATTCTTCAGCCAGGGGAATTTGATTATAGGCCTGATTCAGGTCCAAGATGGTAAAGAACTCAGCTTTACGAAACCATGAAAAACAAGAATGAAGGTCAGAAAGGGACACAGATTGTAACACCACCTTCCGATTGAGAGCCCTATAATCAATGAGAGGCCTGAAGCCACCTTGGGGTTTCGGGACTAGAAAAATAGGCGAAGAATACGCCGAATTAAAGGGCCTAATAATACCATCCTTTAACATTTGATCGATGATTTCTTTCAATGCCTTCATTTTAGGTGGAGATAGCCTATAAGGTGGAAAACGGACAGGAATCGAATCCGTAACCTCAATTTTATATTCAATAAGGTCAGTAACACCAAGAGTATCAGAGAACACCTCTGGAAACGACTGACACAATTTACGAATACTATCAGCCTGCTCCTCAGGTAGATGTCTAAGATCTAACAACATCTCATTCTGGGTAGGCGAAATAGATGCACATGATACAGAACTACACTTTAACAAAGGGATTTTACTATTAGACGCAAATTTGAATGTGCACGACCTACTTTGAAAATCGAGCACTAGACCAGTATGGGACATGAAGTCGGCTCCCAATACAATGGGGCAAGGCAAGTGCTTAGCCACAAACAGTTTAACTTTCCAAGTAAATTTAGAAATACGAATTTTGGCATTTAAGGAGCCTAAAATTTCTAAAGGATGTGAATTAGCCGAAACATATTGAACCGAAGACGAAAAATAGTTTGGAAGTTTACACACAGTTTTCAATTTGGAGTACCATTTAGCCGAAATAATAGAACAAACACTGCCTGAATCTAATAGAGCTCTTATAGGCTCATTATTCACTTCAATTTTAAAGAAAGGTACAGGTGCGGGGGTATCCGCCGCAATCCTAAGACATTCTTTAGGGCCTTCAAAAGATAAGTTTGAAGTCTGAGTTTTCCCTGAAATTTTGGTATGTTTACTTAGGGCTGAGCCTCAAGAAGAAGGGTTCGCCGACTCAGCCGAAGCCACTAGTCACTTATTATTATTGGCCTTGGTGGAAGTTGCACCAGAAGTTGAGCAGGAGGGAGTGCTGTTAGTATTAGGGCAGTTCTTGGCAATATGTGAAAACGCGCCGCATTTAAAGCAGCCTTGGGATGAACTTGCTCCATTAGTGGTCCTACTAGCTTTGATCAATGGACATTTATTGCGAAGATGGTCAGGCGACCCGCATGCGTAACAATTACGGGGTGTGATGGGTCGGCGAGGTGGAGGCCGAAAACTACTACAGGCTGGAGGGGGTTCTTTCGCGACACGCAAGGTATCGGCGTATCTGACTCCTTCGGCCGATACAGCCATAGCTTCTAGCTCAGCGAAAGTTTGCGGACGCGATGCAAAACACAAGTATGATCTGTAAGGTGGTGAAATACCTTCTACAATAGCCTGAACAATTTGATCTTCAGGAAAATGAAGAGCAAACACCCTGGTATAAAACTTGATGTCCTGGATGAAGTCGGCAAGACTTTCGTCCAGACGCTGTACCCGATAGTAGTGCTTTTGAATAAGCGATGACCTAGCTCGAGCCGGAATGAAGTTTGCGAGAAGGTGTGCATGAAAGTCTTGAATAGATGACTGTTCAGCGATTGCCCTGACTATTTTGTCTGAGAGAACACCAATTGCATAGGGATAAATGATCTGCAAAATTTGACACGGAGAAAGAGAAAAAAACGAGGGCATGATCCTGAAATTCAACTAAAAACCGTTAGAATGAAATTACTTCACTGGTAGAGTTAACAGAAAACTTAGAAATACCTCTGAGCAGCATAGCTAATGGATGAGGCAAACTACTGAATCCTGGTGACATAGTAGGTAGAGGTTTAAGTGGCGAGGAAGCTAATTCAGAACGTGCGTTATTCAACGAGGTACGGCGTTCAGACTCGTTGTCCAATAGGGCAGAGATTTGTTGCGCTCCAACAGTTTTCCTATTGACTTCTCCCTTAGGAGACTCTTCCTCGCTACCTACATTCGCCGTAGAGGGTTGATCAGTTTTGGGAGGAACTTCCCCAGTTAACAATTGGGTCACCTTACTAGACAATTCGGAAAGATTTTCAAGAACAACACTAGTTTCCTTCCTTTGAATGTCATTCAACTTCAGAGACAATAGATCGTTAACTCTATTAGAAAAATGAAATAACCTTGCTTGCACACGTTTAATTTGATTAGGAACGGGTCATTTTCTTCAAAAAGGTAATTACGGATGCCAGCTCAGTAATGTTGTCAGTGATCGTGGAGAGAGAGTCGTCAATTTCTTTCTCTCCCAAAGTGGGGATGGAAATGGGCAAATCAAGGGACTCTCTAAGCTTATTGGTGTCTATCGCAACCGTGCCTCCAGATTGCACATTTCTAATTGTTAATTCATAGATCAACTCCTCCTTGCGCAAATAGTTGAGATGGAGGACATCGCGAGGGCCGGGCATGATAACAATTTTTAAAAATGACAAGGAAATGTCCAGAGACAGAAAAATTGTTAGAGTTCAAGAGGAAAGCAATGTGTAGCCGTCAAAAGGGGCTATTTTGAGACCCATTCAACCACGCTCTGCTACCACTTGTTACGGAGTTTTCCGTGGTAGTTAGAGGTGAAAGAAGGTGCTGGAGTGAACAGGTCTCAACTTACGAAATTAAAGTTAAGATAAAATTTAACAAGGTTATATTTTCTTTGCAAAATCAAGAAATAACTAGAATGACAGGTACATAGTAGCATAGCAACCAATGAAAAATGTACAATTACCGAGGTTACAGGATTTGGGCGTCGAGACCCAGACTTACAATCCTTGAGCAATAAGCCCAACTTTACTCGAATATACAAGATTCAACAAAAGGGGGAGAAAACCCCTATCATGCCCGGGAGCACTTACTCCCAATTACACAGTAAAGCCTCCTCGAGGCACACAGATACAAATGTTTTTTCGGAAGAGCAACCCGCTCTCAAAGTTCCAGCCTATCAAAGGCCACACCAAACTCCACATTCAAGCTGTCCTCCAAGGACATACACACAGGGGTAAAAAATACCCAACCTACTGAGGCCTATTAAGTGAAGAAACAGGACAATTACATGGCCTCCAAAATACCAACTTGAGAGGAGGCGAAACTGCACTCCAAATACGCCTTATTGAAACCTACTTGGCACTAGGCCGCTAATGCAAGGGCTAATCCCATACTAAAGAGGTGACTTATACAAGGAAACGATTTACATTACATTAGAAGGGAAGAAACGGTTGTGAAAATAAGTTCACCTCAAAGCAATATGAGTGGGAGCTCGAGAGGTTTAAGCACTCTCTATCCCCATATGTAGTTACAGAGGCAGAATTTAAATCAAGAGTCTTTTACATTTTAGAGGAAAGTTACATGGTAAAAGGTTTCGAACCCGCCCCGAGGGTTAAACAGCTGAGCTGGCAAGAAAATAAGTTATAAAACGGCCATTACCTGGTGGTTGAACTGCTGCCCGAAGAAAGAGGCGTTTCCCGTCCCCTGCTACATAATTTACACAACGATAGGTGTTACTGAAGTGGCCCGGAGACCTGAAAATCAGCAGTTTATATACCCTCGCGGAACATTCGAGACCTTTCATGAATGAGAACACCCGCCCACAAGCCTTTTATTGGACGACCAAAAGATTACATGTCAGAACAGAAGAAGAAAACCAGGATTGGTGGAAATTTAATTACAGAAATTTATGATTGGCCAATTTCAAAACTGGCAGAAAGAAAGGGTTAACGTTGCCAACTTAAACACAAGCTGAAAGAAATTTAATAAGGAACAAACTTATAAATACTAAATTTCTTCAAAAAAAAAAAGAAGGGTTCCCTCACTTCGCACTAGGGTGCACAATAGTAGTTCGTAAGTAGTCTCATCTAGAAGAGAATGTTCACACTTCTTGCTACCGAGAAAACAACAATGAATCGAAATTGACATAGTTCAGAACACTTCAAAATTTACAAGTAGGGACATCTTCTGAGAAACTAGAGAATTAACATGGTAGTTAAAGTTCAGGCTTCCTCCAGTAGAGGAGTTTCAACTGGCGCAAAGTTTGAATTAGCGGCGTGGAGGTGCACCACCCGTTACAATAATAATAATAATAATAATAATAATAATAATAATAATAATAATAATAATAATAATAATAATAATAATAATAATAATAATAATGTTATTCGCTTTACGTCCCACTAAATACTTTCGCAGTTTCGGAGACACCGAGGTCCCGGAATTTAGTTGTAACATGCTCCTTCTAATCTACAAATAGGTCCTATCCTTTTTATGTTATACCTGTTCATCTGCTCTGCCTGCCATCGTCATCTGCTTTCCTCTACTTCGTATATTTACTACATACGCTGTGCTATCCGCTCGCTGCCTGCCTCCTGGTCCGCCACCAGCATGTTCCCACTGCATACTGTGCACACTCTCGCTCCAGCTGTTTCTCCGCTACGTCATCTGCCACCTCATCGAACTCTCTCGATGTTTCCTTCTAGTGCATCGACTGACCTTGTGTCCGCCTATAAATGGGCCAACGATTGTCCAGTGAAACGATTCTGGCATCGACTGTGGTTTGGAGTGGAGGGAGTCCCAACACACCGCGTGTTATTCGCACGGACCTTATTTAATTTTCCGTCTATCAGGAAATATCTACCAGCATGAGGACTGGGTGAGCAAAAATAACTTACATGTTATATTCATGCAGGAACTTCATCGCTCCTGTTTGCCCTCCAGGCACTGATTACACTTATATTTTCACTGCCTTTTGGTGGTTTGTGATTCGTCCTTTGTTTTACGAGAACTTGAACTCTCGTTCTCTTCAAAATTAACTTGGACTGGTTGCTCAGAACATCAAGATTTGGATAAGAACTTTAATACACCTCACATTTCTCTAAGTAAACTTTGTGCACCGTGTTTGAGTGCATTCCTTATGTTTCATGGGTAATTTTGTTTCAAGCAGCATTCTATCGCCTTCCTCCTTCTCCCTCTTTCCCGCCCCTCCTTTTCCCGCATAAATCTTACTGATCATCCCCTCTTTTTAATATTCTTGTTCGATGTTTATGTAATACTTTTGAAAACATCCCGGAGGTTTAGTTTTATTGTGGCTTTCGAACTTAGATTTTTGGATGAGTAATGTTTAATGTTTGTAAATTTATATTAAACTAGCTGATGTACCCTTGCTACGCTACGGGATTCTCAGAAGGACTGTATTTGTGGCTTTCCTAACGGAAATCAGCTTATGCCATTACAAAAACGTCATTAGGAATATAGGATAAAAAACAATGTTATATAAAATACTCGATCAAATGAAAAACGGCACATTTTCTCACTTTTAACGAACAGTACTACGGTGTCGAACTAACAGTCCGCAGTTCCAGTCCTGGAATGACCAGGCCGCACACAGCCATAAACACTCCCCTGCCATTATTCCGTTAAATATACACACTGCTCATTCCAATCAGTGCCTCAGAGTAGGGATTGAATAGTTCGAATGCTATGATGAACCAGTGTGTTACGCACCAGTAGTGTCAGAAAATTAATGAACAAGAGGAATGACATACTTAAGAAGAAAGTTATCTAACTTCCCAGCTACTTACCGCCAATATTCAGCCAGGCTGTTATACTTGGTACGACTGGGCGAATTGGCCGTGCAGTTAGGGGCGCGCAGCTGTGAGTTTGAATTCGGGAGGTGGTGGGTTCGAACCTCATTGTCGACAGCCCTGAAGATGATTTTCCGTGGTCTCCTATATTCACACCAGGCAAATGCTGTGGCTATACCGTAATTAAGACCAGGGCCGCTTCCTTCCCACTATTAGCCCTTTCCTGTCCCATCGTCGCCATATGACCTATCCGTGTCGGTGGGACGTAAAGCAAATTAAAAAATACTCGGTATACAGCAGTAATCCCATTTATCGGAGATGAGTGGCAACAGAGACACAAAGCACATCACAACAAACAATGGTCAATGTGATGTTATTGTTGATCAATGTTATGAGCTCTCTGTGTTGTAGGTCTTCACATTTAGTTTTCTTTCGACTTTCTGATATTAGGGCGTCTTACAAAATTATTTATAGCGTAGACTGTAGTTCTTTATTTCCTGACTTTACATATCGATTTTCATTAAATTCTCTTTACCCATTTTCTCGTGACTCGGCGCTGATATGGACTTAGCAACAAAAGTCCAAATTCATGAATATCTCTGTTATCAAAGCCGGTACGGCAAAAATATATAAGACCTAAATGATCGGAAATCTACATATATAATTTGATACCATATATCTTCAGTCATGTAGTATTTGTCGATAGGACCTCTAAAAACACAAATATTTGAGAATTAAATTTTAGGTCATCCCTAAACTACCATTTCACTCATCGTGAATAAAATTATTTATGGCCTATATTGTAGCGACTTACTTCCGACTTTTCATACCGATTTTCATTAACATAGGACCACTAACAGAAATATTTGAGAATTACATTTTAGGACTTCCCCTAAACTACAATTTATCTCAACGTGAAAAAGATTATTTATGTCCTAGATTGTAGGGACTTATTCCCCGACTTTGCATACCGATTTTTATTAAGATGGGACCAATAATAATATAAATATATGAGAATTATATTTTAGGCCTTCCTTTAAACTACCATTTCTATCAATGCGATTAAGATTATTTTTATCCTAGATTATAGCGACTTATTTTCGAAATTTATATACCGACTTTCATTAAGATACGTCCACTAATGACATAAATATTTGAGAATTAAATTTTAGGGCTTCCCCTAAGCTACAATTTCTCTTAGCGTAAATAAGATTATTTATGACCTAGATTGTAGAGGCTTATTCCTGGACTTAGATTATCGATTTTCATTAAATTCTCTTCGGCCGTTTTCTCGTGATGCGTGTACAGACAGACAGACAGACAGACAGACAGACAGACAGACAGACAGACAGACAGACAGACAGACAGACAGACAGACAGACAGACAGACAGACAGACAGACAGACAGACAGACAGACAGACAGACAGACAGACAGACAGACAGACAGACAGACAGACAGACAGACAGACAGACATTACGGAAAATTTAAAAGTGCATTTCCTAGTTACTATGTACACGACCGATACAGAAATACCATCCTTTTAAAATTCTGAGCAATGTAGAGACAAAAACTCTTATTTTATATATATAGACAATAATGCATGTGTTTCTTGATGGAAAAATGTCTTAGAATTTGGTTCTACACAAATCTAGCCATTGTGTTTTAAAAGCATCTTTGAGATGCGTTCTTTTTCTTTTCGTATCTAATTGACATACTTCATGCCTCGCAAACTATTTGTCAGATGTCATGAATACTGACTGTATAAATTGTTCTATTGTATTGTCATTGGTAAAGGAAACAGAATACATTTGTTAGAAATATGGTTGTTGAAAAATCGCCTTCTTTTTTACTAGTTTTTTGTCTTCCCCTTTTTTGTGTACCTACCACGGATTCCTTTCAGTTTCCCAGCACCGCTTCCGTGTTCTGCTCCTATTCTAATAGTTCGTCGTTTGATTCCTGATAACGACTTTTCTGACCTCATTGATTTTATGCCTGCACTTCCAAGGATTTACGTCAAAACGATTTGATAGCCATTATCAAATTGTATTTAAATCTTGGACGTTAGCGGTCTGCAGTTTGTTTTTACGGCCCCCTACATACCATGCCTATGCTGTTCAGGTTATATGCAATTGCTGTCCCACAGCGTTAATAAACTGGATAATTTGGAGACTTTGAACTTACATTCGCTACATAGTCCCGTACGAATTGAATGAATGAATACTGATCTGCATTTAGGGCAATCGCCCAGGTGGAAGATTCCCTATCTGTTGCTTTCCTAGCCTTTTCCTAAATGACTTCAAAGAAATTGGAAATTTATCGAACGTCTCCCTTGGTAAGTTATTCCAATCCCTAACTCCCCTTCCTATAAATGAATATTTGCCCCAGTTTGTCCTCTTGAATTCCAACTTTATCTTCATATTGTGATCTTTCCTACTTTTATAAACGCCACTCAAACTTATTCGTCTACTAATGTCATTCCACGCCATCTCTCCGCTGACAGCTCGGAACACACCACCCAGTCGAGCAGCTCTTCTTCTTTCTCTCAATTCTTCCCAACCCAAACTTTGCAACATTTTTGTAACGCTACTCTTTTATCGGAAATCACCCAGAACAAATCGAGCTGCTTTTCTTTGGATTTTTTCCAGTTCTTGAATCAGTTAATCCTGGTGAGGGTCCCATACACTGGAACCATACTCTAGTTGGGGTCTTACCAGAGATTTATATGCCCTCTCCTTTACATCCTTACTACAACCCCTAAACACCCTCATAACCATGTGCAGAGATCTGTACCCTTTATTTACAATCCCATTTATGTGATTACCCCAATGAAGATCTTTCCTTATATTAACACCCAGATACCTACAATGATCCCCAAAAGGAACTTTCACCCTATCAACGCAGTAATTAAAACTGAGAGGACTTTTCCTATTTGTGAAACTCACAACCTGACTTTTAACCCCGTTTATCAACATACCATTGCCTGCTGTCCATCTCACAATATTTTCGAGGTCACGTTGCAGTTGTTCACAATCTTGTAACTTATTTATCACTCTATAGAGAATAACATCATCCGCAAAAAGCCTTACCTCTTATTTCACTCCTTTACTCATATCATTTATGTATATAAGAAAACATAAAGGTTCAATAATACTGCCTTGAAGAATTCCCCTCTTAATTATTACAGGGTCTGATAAAGCTTCGCCTACTCAAATTCTCTGAGATCTATTTTCTAGAAATATAGCATCCCATTCAGTCACTCTTTTGTCTAGTCCAATTGCACTCATTTTTGCCAGTAGTCTCCCATGATCCACCCTATCAAATGCTTTAGACAGGTCAATCGCGATACAGTCCATTTGACATCCAGAATCCAAGATATCTGCTATATCTTTCTGGAATCCTACAAGTTGAGCTTCAGTGGAATAACCTTTCCTAAAACTGAACTCCCATCTATCGAACCAGTTATTAATTTCACAAACATGTCTAATATAATCAGAAAGAATGCCTTCCCAAAGCTTACATACAATGCATGTCAAACTTACTGGCCTGTAATTTTCAGCTTTATGTCTCTTTTACGTGCCGGTAAATCTACCGACACGAGGCTGACGTATTTGAGTACCTTCAAATACCACCGGACTGAGCCAGGATGAAACCTGCCAAGTTAGGTTCAGAAGGCCAGCGCCTCAACCGTCTGAGCCACTAAGCCTGGCGAAGAATTCCAAATAATGCGACACATCACCTTTAGATGCCCACATAGAAACTTCCGCGGAACTATTGACGACCTTCTGACAACTTCAATAACGGCTATTCGGTGACTGCAACAACTGGACATCCTAGATCATTTTTCATTTTTTATTTGTTAATTTATGTATTTAGTTATATGTTGCATCATTTCTGTGTTTTCAAATTATTGTATTTTTTCTCGTACACCACCACTTCTCCTACACTGCAGGCCAACATTCTGATGGTGAAAATGTTTTCGACCAACGGGATTCGAACCGGCTAACCATGGTGTCAGGCCATACATACTTGATGCTTTAATGATCATGGCCACCAATTGGGATAATAATAATAATAATAATAATAATAATAATAATAATAATAATAATAATAATAATAATAATAATCATAATACGCTGCAGAAACAATGACCAAAAAGGGACTCTCGGAAAGAGAAAAGAAAGAAACAAAGGACACGATTCCGTGAAAGACCCTGGAACCGAACAAAGTAACAAAACGAATTTACAGTCCGCTTGAGATCAAATGGAAAGTAGAACGAAAAGTTTGAGAATTTTTTATTCCCCAAAAAAGGAGGAAGATGGCTTTCTATAGACACCTCAGGAGAATGGGATGATTTCTTCCTTTTGTTTTGCTACTTGTTTAATACCGCACTAACACATCAAAGATTTACGGTAACGGAAGGATGGGAATGACAAGGTAGCGGCCGTAGCCTTAATTAGCCCCACCGTTTGTCTGGTGTGAAATCATGGAAAACCATCTTTAAGGCTTCCAATGGTGGGATTCGAAGCCATAATATCCCGAATGCAAGCTCACAGCTGGGCAACCCCAACCGCACGGCCAGCTCGCTCGGTGGGACCGAATAAAGGGATGGCAAAGAATATCCTGTGAGAATAGGACACACATGTCCTATGGTAGTAGTATAATAGTGAACCCGACAGGGGCATGATCCAAGGACCTTAGGTTGATATCGATCTCCGTAATTACGCACGCAATGCTATTAAAGGGAAAGAACGCAGAAAATGATTAATATTCATATCATTAATAGAGGTCATACCGAAACTAATTAATATTCATACCATTGAGATGGATAAATTGTGTATTTTAAAATTATTCTACGAGATTTCTTTGTCTGCGGCTTATTGCGCAGTATTATCCTTTGTGTAGCGGGGGCCCTGCAGATGAAGCCAAGCCAACTTAGACCCGGGAGGGGTTACGAATGGGGATTCCCTGTGACATCACTCGAGAGAAGACATCCCTCCTCAAGACTCACAGAATGAGGGGAAACTAACTTTTTCGAAACGGAATATAGAAGCCATCTTGGAATCGGACTGGCCAACTTAATTACCTACGAGGTAGAAAATTAATAAAACTCAAATTAGGGGCTCATCTCCCGATTTAAAAGGGATAAATGTTACTGGGACATTTATTTAGAGTGTTTAATGTCCTCTTCCGTGATAACTTTCAGCAGAAGAAAGAATACTGTGTTGTTTCTGCGTGGAAAAGTACTGTGGCCATCTGGTTAGTCTCATGACACGTCCTCGACGGAGGGACTTCACCCCGTGTGGTAGGGGAAGCAGAACATATTTTAATTCATTTAAAGAGATTCACCGAAGGATAATTGAGTGGTTATGTCTCAATCGCACCAACTAGATACTGGTCACCGGTCACCCGCACTATTTTACCTCGAGTACGCCGGGAATAGGCGCTACGCAAATTAGTGGAAGGGGTATCGCTCCCTAGTAAAAACTACTGCAGGAAGGGACAAGAGTCAGTCTGGACTGGTGGCTTACAGACGGCGAAGCTATGTGCATTCGAGCTTCCAGCGATCTTTTGTTTGAGTGAATTTAAATTTAATTTACAAGTGAAATCGCGTACTGTGCGTAAATATTGCAGAGATTGGATAGACGCGATGCTAGTGTCTAAACTTTAAAGATCAGGGACGTGTCGCGAACATTAAATATAATTTGTAATAATATTATTATTATTATTACTACGGCGCTACTGTGTCGAGTAGTAACAAAGGTACGCGGAATCCGATACTGAACCGCGGATTGCGGAGTGAGGTCCGATATCGTGGCTGGACGTTCACACTGAATGTAACTAAACAAATCTTGGAATAAATAGTGACGTATTGTGTGCCTCGGGAATACTGCCAGCGGTTTCGTCAACCTAGAACAATGGACTCCCGGTTGGAAGGAAGAATGGTGCCTCCAGTAACTGCTTTGGTGCCTATGGGTCAGCACTAAACCAGCAATGGACTTCCTGAGCTGACAACGGGTCATCGAGTGATGGAGATGAGTATCAATCATATTTAATATGACGTAATCAGATTGGGCGGGGAACAGTTATCATTACCTGACGCTATAATGTTAGAGATTGTAACTCTAGATGTAGATGTGCTACCATGATACACGTAGCTTCTATTTACTTTATTTAATTAGTAACACGTCTGAGCAATCAATTGTAAATAAAGGGGTAATACGATAAGTTTGCATGCAGTAGTAGATTGACTTAATCATTTTATTTGGGGAAACTTGTAATTATTGATGCGTCAGGAAACCAATTTTTAGTAATTCAGAGTAATTCAAGTTAGGCTGTAGTTAGTCCAGCGTTGATAATGCATGGCTGGTAAATAGTGTAATTTTATTCCGTGAGCACCCAGAACTACGAGATATGACTTCGGAACTGACACCATAGGCCTCCACTGACATATATTTAGATAGGAAGTGTACGATTTTAATTGGCAGGCTTATCACAATTTAAGTGCAAATTGAGGAATATTTAATTCATAATTATATTACCGTGTGACGATTTTATCAGAAATCACAATTTAGATATGGATTAATTACACCGTTATTACGAGGAAGTTAATTATGATCACGCAGTATGGTCTAATTTCCAGGTAAGTCGTGTAGGGAGATAGTGTAATGATGAACCCAATAATAATAATAATAATAATAATAATAATAATAATAATAATAATAATAATAATAATAATAATAATAAATTGTAGTTATGGTAATCATGCAAGTATTGGTATCATAGAAACCGGTGTCGCGTCGCGGGATCATGATATTATAAACAAATGTGTGTGTTGAATTGAAGTGAAGTATTGAGAGCCGATGTAATTTTGTTTAATGAACAATGAAGCTCAGTTTATTAGTGAACGATCCCCGAGATGGGGTGTTTTGTTAAGAAAGGGCGTTATGCCTGTGAAGGCCGAGGCCATTGACCACCCGTCGTGCAGGGGCTGGGGCAGTTGACCTAGTGAGGCGAAGTGATGATTTTTTTGTATGCTCGTCCGCTCGTATAAGGGGGAGCCTTGAGTTAAAGAGAACGAGGGCCGGAAGAATCGCCTAAGAATGGAATATTCAACACGCCAGAATGATGTAGTCGCTAATAAATGACACGGCGATTGTTACCAGTACTTGTTAGTTTACTGTCATTACACACTTGAGTATAATGTAGCTTAGGGTTTTCAGAGTCCCACCTCCATCCCAAGGGGTGTCAGTTCAGTTCCCGACAGCGGCATTGGTACCCCAATGCTCAACCGAAGGCTGGATGTCTCACGTGTTTACTGTATGTAATTTGTGTTCTCTGTGTGTTTATGTATCTTGTTGTGATTATAATTGAGTTGCCGATGGTGCTGACCATCGGGGTGGTGAAATTTTTACAAGTGAGGGTCGGTTCAAACCCGGGCGTTTGTTCCACATTTTTATGAGTTCCTTCTTGGTACTTCGTTGGGGAATGGTTGTGTGTTTAGTATAGGGATTGCTCAGATTCGTTGCATGCATGTTAATCCTATTGGTCAATGATATCACATAGCCTCAGTGTCTATGATAAGTGTTTTTCCGTTCGAATCTCGTCATAATGGATCGCTCTGCGATAGATAATACTCGGATCCATCACATACGACTAAAAGTCGATAACAAACAACAACAATTGATAATAATCCATGTAATTCATTTGTATATAAATGCGTCATTACCATCATCATCATTAAGGCCTAATAAACCACTTGTATTAATCTAAACTTTAACCCGAATGTGTTCTCATTGTAATTAGGTATGATCCGT
Organism: Anabrus simplex; assembly: GCF_040414725.1. NCBI lineage: Eukaryota > Metazoa > Arthropoda > Insecta > Orthoptera > Tettigoniidae > Anabrus > Anabrus simplex. The sequence goes on along the minus strand of NC_090268.1, from coordinate 339,213,707 downwards.
CTCCTACCCTGTATGCCTTTAAGCTAAGTCTAGTTAAGCGCCTATTTGTTTTATTCCAACCCGTTAACGCCCTGTAGATATCATGCCGGAGCCATTATGTGTAGGGACGGGTGCAATAGGACAGTTCGGGCGCCGCCTCCGCCGCCGAGCTCCCAGTGGCCCCCTCCGCCTCCGCCTCACGGATGGCCCTCCCAGTGGCCCCCTCCGCCTCCGCCTCACGGGTGGCCCTCCCAGTGGCCCCCTCCGCCTCCGCCTCACGGGTGGCCCTCCCAGAGGCCTCCTCCGCCTCCCGCGGGAAATTTGAATTGGTAAACAAAGCCACGTGCTTTTTGACAGCTCTCATCGACAACAACGCATCGCTAACCTCAGTACTGCCATCTTGACGGGCCTAAACCTCAGTAGTGCCAACTTAACCTAACTAGCGCGAGATAAAAAAAGCCACGTGCTTTTTGACAGCCACGTGCTTTTGACAGATTTGTAAACAAAGCCACGTGCTTTTTGACAGCTGTCATCGACAACAACGCATCGCTAACCTCAGTACTGCCATCTTGACGGGCCTAAACCTCAGTGGTACAATCTTAACCTAACTAGCATGAGGTAAACAAAGCGACGTGTTTTTTGACAGCCACGTGCTTTTTGACAGACAACAACGCATCGCTAACCTCAGTACTGCCATCTTGACGGGCCTAAACCTCAGTAGTACCAACTTAACCTAACCAGCGCGAGATAAACAAATCCACGTGTTTTTTGACAGCCACGTGCTTTTTTGACAGCTGTCATCCGCCATCTTTGAGCATCGTACTGCCCTCTTTAGATGTAAATTCATCACCTGTCATCCGCAGTGCTGCCATCTTGGCGGGCCTAAACCTTAGTGCTACCAACTTAACCTCACTAGCGTGAGATAAACAAATCCACGTGCTTTTTGACAGCTGTCATCCGCCATCTTTAATCCATAGAGCACAGTGCTGCCCTCTTTAGCTACTTACCTCTGAAATGTGGTGGCGGATAATTTGAAAAATGCTTTTTGACAGCAGCCATCTTGCATCGCAAACCTCAGTGCTGCCCTCTTTAGCTAGATACCTGTGGTGGCAGACAATTCCACGTAACAGCAGCCATCTTTAATCAAGAGAGCACCGTGCTGCCCTCTATGTGGTGGCGGCAAATTGAAAAATTCCACGTGCTCTTGTTTGGAAACAAACTCACGTGCTTTTTTGACAGCTATCATCTGCCATCTTTAATCTATAGAGCACAGTGCTGCCCTCTTTAGTTTGAAATGTGGTGGCGGCAAATTCCACGTGCTCTTGTTTGGAAACAAAGCCATGTGCTTTTTTGACAGCTGTCATCCGCCATCTTTAATCAACAGAGCACCGTGCTGCTATCATGCGGGCAATTTCATCACCTGTCATCCGCCATCTTTAATCCATAGAACACCGTGCTGCCCTCTTTATGGCTACTACCTTAAGCACGTAGTAGCGGGCAATTTGAAAAGTTCTGCTAGCTATCATCCACCATCTTTAATCAAGAGAGCACCGTGCTGCCATCTTTAGCTAGATACCTTTGAAATGTGGTGGCGGCAAATTGAAAAATTCCACGTGCTCTTGTTTGGAAACAAACTCACATGCTTTTTTGACAGCTACCATCCGCCATCTTTAATCAAGAGAGCACCGTGCTGCCATCTTTAGCTAGATACCTTTGAAATGTGGTGGCGGCAAACTGAAAAATTCCACGTGCTCTTGTTTGGAAACAAACTCACATGCTTTTTTGACAGCTACCATCCGCCATCTTTAATCAACAGAGCATAGTGCTGCCCTCTATGTGGTGGTGGCAAATTCTACGTGCTCTTGTTTGGTAAACATAGCCACGTGCAGCTGTCATCCACCATCTTTAATCCAGAGAGCACCGTGCTACCCTCTTTATCGTAGTAGATGTAAATTCGTCACCTGTCATCCGCAGTGCTGCCATCTTTAGCTAGATACCTTTGAAATGTGGTGGTGGATAATTTAAAAAAAGAAATTCTACAGCGGCCCTCTCTCGACGCTAATTGCATAAGATGGCGGCTATACATGACTCCTTAAGGGTGCTTACGCAAGATGGCTGCTATACACAGGTTCTTATTAGACGCCCTTGGGATGCTTGCTCAAGATGGTAGTTATACATGGCTCCTTATGAGATGCCCTAGGGATGCTTGCTCAAGATAGCGACTGCTCTTATGGGACGGCTTAAGTGTCCTTGCACAAGATGGCTTGAGACGCCCTAAGGATGCTTGCGCAAGATGGCGGACACAAGATGGCGGCTATACACGTCTCCTTATGAGACGCCTTAAGGGTGCTTGTGCAAGATGGCTGCTGCTCTTAGCTTAGAGGCTAACGTGTCGTGCTAGTTCGATTCATTAAATTTGGGGCTTAAATGCATAATGTTAAATATCTCGAAAACGGTGCATCGTAGAGCAAAACGGACAAAATTTTTCTACCCAATACCTCGGTTCGCAGTATGGGGAACAAGTAAAACATAGTCTAATGATGAGATCAACGGTTCGGTTCCTACTTAGGTCCTTTGGCATTCCCTCTGTTTTAGCTTGTATTGAAGCAAGTATTCGTAACATGATCAGGTTTAGCTATGGTAGAGAGTATAACGTGCCGTGCAGGTTCGATTCATTAAATTTGGGGCTTAAATGCAAAATGTTAAATATCTCGAAAACGGTGCATCGTAGAGCAAAACCTGATACCTAGGTTTGCAGTATCAGGAACAAGAAAAAAACATAGTCTAATGATGAGATCGACGGTTCGATCCCTACTTAGGCCCTTTGACATTGGCAGCTATCTAATTCTACAAGATGGGGCTATACATAGCTTCTTATGAGGCAGCTTAAGAGCGCTTGCACAAGATGGCTGCTGCTCTTATGAGACGCCCTAGGGGTGCTTGCGCAAGGTAGCAGCGACAAGACGGTGACTATACAAAGCTCCTTATGATACGGTCTAGAGGTGCTCACACAAGATGGTGGCTGCTCTGATGAAGAAAGCTAGCTTTGCATCGTGTAGGTATCTTTACAGCACTAAACCTCATACCTTTGAAATGTAATTTGAAAAATTCTACGGGCTTTTTCTTAACAGCAGCTATCTTTAAACAATAGCGGCTATACATAAGCTGTTAAGGCCTCCTCTTATGTCAAGGCATAAACCTGCATCGGGATAGCTAGAGTAAGCACGTGCTGCAGTGATGACGTCATTATGCATGTTTAGACTTGCAAATCACTAAAGAAACATAACAAGACTAGAATCGGACACTGCACTCTATGCTGTTAACTTTATCATGTGATCGGAACATTGATTGAAGTGTTTAGAACACTAAATAAGTAGAACAGAACACTGTACTCGATACAACATGTCAGGGGATACCTTTGTTCTAAGAAGATTAGATTACCGCACATTCCTTGTAGGGCTAATAGGCTAAAGGGCTAATGGGTAAAAGGGCAAAAGGGCTAATGGGCTAAAGGGCTAAAGGGCTAATAGGCTAAAGGGCTAAAGGGCTAGGGTGCCTCTCCTCTCTTTATCCGGGCTTGAGACCAGCTCTACAACTAGAGGCGGAGTTAACACCCTAAGGAAGGGAGAATGTTGGGAAATAATCTATACGAATATAGCTACTCGATCGACTATATACTACAGATGGATGACTTAGGTGAGGGTAAGCGCTTACTTAATAATACCAACACGACGTAATTCATGCTCTATTTCAAAAATATCTTCTTTGTACTGTGTGTAACCAGCATCATGATAGGCTCTTAGCAGTTGTAAACGTTTTACCAGTACGTTGGGGTCTTTACAGTAGCTTATATCTACATAGGGTAACAGAGGCTTGTTGTGAACTTTGAGTCTATATGCAGACAGTTGATGTGCAGGGACTTGTTTTGATATAATACGTGCTTCAGCAGTAGCGTTTCTAGGTACAAACATAACTTGTTTCGATAGCGATGAAGCGTTGAAATTTCCTTCTTCTTTACCTTGCATCTCTTCTTGAGATGTTTGCACTTCGACAGAACGTGTAGTAGGCTTAGGAAATGAAGTAAAATCATCAAGCTGTAATAGCAATGAATTTTCTTTTTCTTCTACTTTCCCTTTACTACTGTTTTGATCAACATCATTATCCTTATTATCATAATCATGATCTTGCCTCTCTTTATCTTGAAGTTTGTGCTCAGTAACAGAACTTGCAGCAGGCCTAGACAACAAGGGAGAATTAAAAATCTCTCGCAGAGGTGTACTTTTTAAACATAAATCAGTGTTCGCTGGAATATGGTCGAGCTCTTTGTATTTTGTTCCCGATGAAGCTACATTACACGCGGCTTCATGACGTTGAGCGTTGTATGCGTTCTTGAACTCTCTTCTACAATGTTTGCATTGAAAAATCGTCCTACATGATATCTCATGACGTCTCCTGTGATAGCTTCGGGAAAATGCTTTTCCACACTCTTCGCAAATATACCTAGAAATAGGTTTTTCCATGACGGACTTTTATCTTCTGCTAACAGATTCTTCTTTAAATCTACACGACATTTGTTACTCTCAACTTCGATGATGCGAACAGCTTAGCGATTAACAGTAAACTAACACAAAAGCGTATAACCAAGGTAGCAACAGTAAGGTTTAAGCCCATCAAGATGACAAGAGTGAGGTTAGCGACGTTCTGCTGTTGGATTTTAAATTCCGCGCTATAACATGCATAAGGTGGCAGCCTTGAGGTTTACTGCCGTAAAGATGGCAGCAGTGAGGTTAGCGACGCTCTATTGTCCTCCAAAGTGAGGTTAGGGTTCGTCAAGAAGACAGCTGTCAAAAAAGCACGTGGCTATGTTTACCAAACAAGAGCACGTGGTCGTGACGTTTGGTAAACATAGCCACGTGCTTTTTTGACAGCTGTCTTCTTGACGAACCCTAACCTCACTTTGGAGGACAATAGAGCGTCGCTAACCTCACTGCTGCCATCTTTACGGCAGTAAACCTCAAGGCTGCCACCTTATGCATGTTATAGCGCGGAATTTAAAATCCAACAGCAGAACGTCGCTAACCTCACTCTTGCCATCTTGATGGGCTTAAACCTTACTGTTGCTACCTTGGTTATACGCTTTTGTGTTAGTTTACTGTTAATCGCTAAGCTGTTCGCATCATCGAAGTTGAGAGTAACAAATGTCGTGTAGATTTAAAGAAGAATCTGTTAGCAGAAGATAAAAGTCCGTCATGGAAAAACCTATTTCTAGGTATATTTGCGAAGAGTGTGGAAAAGCATTTTCCCGAAGCTATCACAGGAGACGTCATGAGATATCATGTAGGACGATATTTCAATGCAAACATTGTAGAAGAGAGTTCAAGAACGCATACAACGCTCAACGTCATGAAGCCGCGTGTAATGTAGCTTCATCGGGAACAAAATACAAAGAGCTCGACCATATTCCAGCGAACACTGATTTATGTTTAAAAAGTACACCTCTGCGAGAGATTTTTAATTCTCCCTTGTTGTCTAGGCCTGCTGCAAGTTCTGTTACTGAGCACAAACTTCAAGATAAAGAGAGGCAAGATCATGATTATGATAATAAGGATAATGATGTTGATCAAAACAGTAGTAAAGGGAAAGTAGAAGAAGAAGAAAATTCATTGCTATTACAGCTTGATGATTTTACTTCATTTCCTAAGCCTACTACACGTTCTGTCGAAGTGCAAACATCTCAAGAAGAGATGCAAGGTAAAGAAGAAGGAAATTTCAACGCTTCATCGCTATCGAAACAAGTTATGTTTGTACCTAGAAACGCTACTGCTGAAGCACGTATTATATCAAAACAAGTCCCTGCACATCAACTGTCTGTATATAGACTCAAAGTTCACAACAAGCCTCTGTTACCCTATGTAGATATAAGCTACTGTAAAGACCCCAACGTACTGGTAAAACGTTTACAACTGCTAAGAGCCTATCATGATGCTGGTTACACACAGTACAAAGAAGATATTTTTGAAATAGAGCATGAATTACGTCGTGTTGGTATTATTAAGTAAGCGCTTACCCTCACCTAAGTCATCCACCTGTAGTATATAGTCGATCGAGTAGCTATATTCGTATAGATTATTTCCCAACATTCTCCCTTCCTTAGGGTGTTAACTCCGCCTCTAGTTGTAGAGCTGGTCTCAAGCCCGGATAAAGAGAGGAGAGGCACCCTAGCCCTTTAGCCCTTTAGCCTATTAGCCCTTTAGCCATTTAGCCCATTAGCCCTTTTGCCCTTTTACCCATTAGCCCTTTAGCCTATTAGCCCTACAAGGAATGTGCGGTAATCTAATCTTCTTAGAACAAAGGTATCCCCTGACATGTTGTATCGAGTACAGTGTTCTGTTCTACTTATTTAGTGTTCTAAACACTTCAATCAATGTTCCGATCACATGATAAAGTTAACAGCATAGAGTGCAGTGTTCAATTCTAGTCTTGTTATGTTTCTTTAGTGATTTGCAAGTCTAAACATGCATAATGACGTCATCACTGCAGCACGTGCTTACTCTAGCTATCCCGATGCAGGTTTATGCCTTGACATAAGAGGAGGCCTTAACAGCTTATGTATAGCCGCTATTGTTTAAAGATAGCTGCTGTTAAGAAAAAGCCCGTAGAATTTTTCAAATTACATTTCAAAGGTATGAGGTTTAGTGCTGTAAAGATACCTACACGATGCAAAGCTAGCTTTCTTCATCAGAGCAGCCACCATCTTGTGTGAGCACCTCTAGACCGTATCATAAGGAGCTTTGTATAGTCACCGTCTTGTCGCTGCTACCTTGCGCAAGCACCCCTAGGGCGTCTCATAAGAGCAGCAGCCATCTTGTGCAAGCGCTCTTAAGCTGCCTCATAAGAAGCTATGTATAGCCCCATCTTGTAGAATTAGATAGCTGCCAATGTCAAAGGGCCTAAGTAGGGATCGAACCGTCGATCTCATCATTAGACTATGTTTTTTTCTTGTTCCTGATACTGCAAACCTAGGTATCAGGTTTTGCTCTACGATGCACCGTTTTCGAGATATTTAACATTTTGCATTTAAGCCCCAAATTTAATGAATCGAACCTGCACGGCACGTTATACTCTCTACCATAGCTAAACCTGATCATGTTACGAATACTTGCTTCAATACAAGCTAAAACAGAGGGAATGCCAAAGGACCTAAGTAGGAACCGAACCGTTGATCTCATCATTAGACTATGTTTTACTTGTTCCCCATACTGCGAACCGAGGTATTGGGTAGAAAAATTTTGTCCGTTTTGCTCTACGATGCACCGTTTTCGAGATATTTAACATTATGCATTTAAGCCCCAAATTTAATGAATCGAACTAGCACGACACGTTAGCCTCTAAGCTAAGAGCAGCAGCCATCTTGCACAAGCACCCTTAAGGCGTCTCATAAGGAGACGTGTATAGCCGCCATCTTGTGTCCGCCATCTTGCGCAAGCATCCTTAGGGCGTCTCAAGCCATCTTGTACAAGGACACTTAAGCCGTCCCATAAGAGCAGTCGCTATCTTGAGCAAGCATCCCTAGGGCATCTCATAAGGAGCCATGTATAACTACCATCTTGAGCAAGCATCCCAAGGGCGTCTAATAAGAACCTGTGTATAGCAGCCATCTTGCGTAAGCACCCTTAAGGAGTCATGTATAGCCGCCATCTTATGCAATTAGCGTCGAGAGAGGGCCGCTGTAGAATTTCTCTTTTTAAATTATCCACCACCACATTTCAAAGGTATCTAGCTAAAGATGGCAGCACTGCGGATGACAGGTGACGAATTTACATCTACTACGATAAAGAGGGTAGCACGGTGCTCTCTGGATTAAAGATGGTGGATGACAGCTGCACGTGGCTATGTTTACCAAACAAGAGCACGTAGAATTTGCCACCACCACATAGAGGGCAGCACTATGCTCTGTTGATTAAAGATGGCGGATGGTAGCTGTCAAAAAAGCATGTGAGTTTGTTTCCAAACAAGAGCACGTGGAATTTTTCAGTTTGCCGCCACCACATTTCAAAGGTATCTAGCTAAAGATGGCAGCACGGTGCTCTCTTGATTAAAGATGGCGGATGGTAGCTGTCAAAAAAGCATGTGAGTTTGTTTCCAAACAAGAGCACGTGGAATTTTTCAATTTGCCGCCACCACATTTCAAAGGTATCTAGCTAAAGATGGCAGCACGGTGCTCTCTTGATTAAAGATGGTGGATGATAGCTAGCAGAACTTTTCAAATTGCCCGCTACTACGTGCTTAAGGTAGTAGCCATAAAGAGGGCAGCACGGTGTTCTATGGATTAAAGATGGCGGATGACAGGTGATGAAATTGCCCGCATGATAGCAGCACGGTGCTCTGTTGATTAAAGATGGCGGATGACAGCTGTCAAAAAAGCACATGGCTTTGTTTCCAAACAAGAGCACGTGGAATTTGCCGCCACCACATTTCAAACTAAAGAGGGCAGCACTGTGCTCTATAGATTAAAGATGGCAGATGATAGCTGTCAAAAAAGCACGTGAGTTTGTTTCCAAACAAGAGCACGTGGAATTTTTCAATTTGCCGCCACCACATAGAGGGCAGCACGGTGCTCTCTTGATTAAAGATGGCTGCTGTTACGTGGAATTGTCTGCCACCACAGGCATCTAGCTAAAGAGGGCAGCACTGAGGTTTGCGATGCAAGATGGCTGCTGTCAAAAAGCATTTTTCAAATTATCCGCCACCACATTTCAGAGGTAAGTAGCTAAAGAGGGCAGCACTGTGCTCTATGGATTAAAGATGGCGGATGACAGCTGTCAAAAAGCACGTGGATTTGTTTATCTCACGCTAGTGAGGTTAAGTTGGTAGCACTAAGGTTTAGGCCCGCCAAGATGGCAGCACTGCGGATGACAGGTGATGAATTTACATCTAAAGAGGGCAGTACGATGCTCAAAGATGGCGGATGACAGCTGTCAAAAAAGCACGTGGCTGTCAAAAAACACGTGGATTTGTTTATCTCGCGCTGGTTAGGTTAAGTTGGTACTACTGAGGTTTAGGCCCGTCAAGATGGCAGTACTGAGGTTAGCGATGCGTTGTTGTCTGTCAAAAAGCACGTGGCTGTCAAAAAACACGTGGCTTTGTTTACCTCACGCTAGTTAGTTTAAGTTGGTACCACTGAGGTTTAGGCCCGTCAAGATGGCAGTACTGAGGTTAGCGATGCGTTGTTGTCGATGACAGCTGTCAAAAAGCACGTGGCTTTGTTTACAAATCTATCAAAAGCACGTGGCTGTCAAAAAGCACGTGGCTTTGTTTATCTCGCGCTAGTTAGGTTAAGTTGGCACTACTGAGGTTTAGGCCTGTCAAGATGGCAGTACTGAGGTTAGCGATGCGTTGTTGTCGATGAGAGCTGTCAAAAAGCACGTGGCTTTGTTTACCAATTCAAATTTCCCGCGGGAGGCGGAGGAGGCCTCTGGGAGGGCCACCCGTGAGGCGGAGGCGGAGGGGGCCACTGGGAGGGCCACCCGTGAGGCGGAGGCGGAGGGGGCCACTGGGAGCTCGGTGGCGGAGGCGGCGCCCGAACTGTCCTATTATACTACTTATGGTTGAGAGGAAAGGAGTTCGTCATGATCCTAAGAACAGTTAGATCAGGAAAGAAGACATAGAAAATGGAGAACTATTCAGGATGAATACCGCGGGTGTGACGCATCTGTTCAAAGAAACGAGAAGGGTATTTTCGCAGGAAGAACGGAAAGGGCAAACCAGAACACGGGGAATTACTGTTTAAAGAGAAACGAACGCGAGGGATTGAAGACAATTGTTTAATCTCAGCAAAGAGTAGGCTGAAACGCACAATTAATATATCTATTCAATACATAGTGGTATAATGAAGAAGGTCAGGAACCTTCTTCCTATTAGTTTTAATTATAACATTCTCCGTAGAAACAGTTAAACGCCATTTACATCGAAGCGAATATATTTTTGAAATTTCTCTATCTCACAGTTCTCATATATTTCTTGCGCTATTATCACCAGCGTATAGTTAAGAGTTTTTTAGATTTGGCAGGTTGTTTCGCCATTATTTTACTTACTTCATACACTTCAATATATTATTTGTATAATTATAATTGCTTATATTTTTAAATTGACATACCGAGCAAGTGGTTGTGCTGCTTGGGTTACGTAGCTATCAGCTATCATTTGGGAGATAGTGGATTCGAACCCCACTCTCGGCAGCCCCGAAGATGGTTATCCACGGTTTCCCATTGTCACACCAGGCACATGCTAGGGATGTACCTTAATTAATGTCATGGCCACTTCCTACCCACACTTAGCAATTTTCTATCCCATTCTCGTCATAAAACCTGTCTGTCTTTGTGCGACGTAAAGCAAATTGTAAGAAATAGAAGGGACATAAGCCTCCGTGGCTCAGACGGCAGCGCGTCGGCCTCTCACCGCTGGATACCGTGGTTCAAATCCCGGTGACTCCATGTGAGATTTGTGCTGGACAAAGCGGAGGCGGGACAGGTTTTTCTCCGGGTACTCCGGTTTTCCCTGTCATCTTTCATTCCAGCAACACTCTCCATTATCATTTCATAGCATTTATCACTCATTAATAAATCACCTTGGGAGTGGCGACCCCATTGTAATAACAGCCTACATATGTTTCATTCATTCCATCCCTGACCCGGTCAATGACTGGAAAACAGGTTGTAGGTTTTCATTTTCAGAAGGGACATACAACTCCTTACCTCTCAAAGGCTTCATTTTTCCAATGCATGTAAATAAGGGTGGGAGGTACTGCTGTATATTTTCAAACAAAATTCATTCTAACAATTCTTATGATATGAGAACCTCAAAGTCACATACAATGAAGTTACGATTTCTGACGTCTGAGGTACAGAGTTTAATTTATTTTGTAAGATTTCTCTTAAAGCTGCGAACGTTTCTGTTCGATTTTATATTCTGGAAATTACTTCTTTCAGTATGATCTCGTGCAAATCATTTTTTCAGTACGACCTTGTGCTAGCAGCCAAGATTCATCTACGGTAAATCTTCTCTTTAGAATTATTATCAAAGCATTTCTGCTTGACAGCAATGATACTGTAATGAAAGTTGTGTATACAATAGGCTTTCGTTTGCGTGTAACTCCTTTGAATCACGAAACTCCAATGATAATCTAGAGCTGTCTGCTGATCTCTACAAATAATGTGAATCATATCTCGTTGTTCTACAATGTAATTAAAGAGAATAACAGTGTCTACAATGGCGAGTGCCTCCTCCACACACATATATCGTCTTGTCATGTTGATGAACGTAAGCCTCCCCCAACCCTTCTTCCTCCCGCTGTGTTATGTCTGCCTATTTCATGCACTCACCCGTTCTTTCTCTCCCTATCTATCCCTCACCCAAATTTATCAACGTTCTCTATAGTCAGCGAGTACATACGTTGAGTACAAATGGTTTAAGTATTCATGCGTGAAGCCTGTTGTCGGACGACTGCTTCGTTGGCCTAAATCCACTGCTGTTGGTTGTGTTCCCGTGCCTGGATAATCAGCATTATGTGGATGTGATACATTGCTAAATTCTGTGCTAGATAAAGAGTGAAGTTTAATGTCCCAGATTTCCGTATCGAGATTGCTGTTCAGTTCAAGTTTCAAACCCCCTTGTTTCTAGCGAATATATTCATGAGCTGACGACAAATCAATCTGCAGGTTCATTGTTTTATAATAACCCTCTTTACAACTATGACAAGTTCCACCCTTGATATGCATAACCCCTCAGATCATAATGGTTCTTTCGCTGTTCTCATAATTCATCTCTGACAATGTACCTTCATAGCTGGCTGAAGTCAAGTTATAGGCTATTCATATCTGAATACCATATACAAGGCCTCCCCTACAGCCTACGATTATACTATACCTAATATTCACCTGGGGAATATAATATTTATTAAAATACGGTGCTACATCGTGGAGTCAAAGATAAGCGGTTCGATCCAGAGTTGCGGCAAATTTTATGAGTGTATCTTTTTCTCAAATTCCCTGTATCACTTCATATAATGAGGGCGTAACACAATCTTATAAGTTCTACAGCTCGTAAAATAATCTTCCAAGTGTCTTATCCAAACCCGTTCTTTGGCTATCCAGTCTGTAACCCCAGCTAGACCAGGGGGCACTAATCGGGTATGCTGAGTCAAAGTTAACTTGCGATAGGGTAGCTAGTTCCTATCCGCCTCCTGGGATGAGTGGTCAGCGTACTGGCTTTTGGTTCAGAGGGCCCCAGGTTTGATCTCCTGACGAGTCAAGAATTTTAAATGCGTATGATTCATTCTTCTGGCTCGGGAACTGGGTGTTTGTGTGTTTCTTAATCAGTGGCATGTACTGAACCCCATATTTTTATTAACATTTTAATTATTCTTTACAGCGCTTTTTATAATGTTTAAAAATTGCGAACATCTAAGCCAAGCCAAGTACAGCTGTCTCGCTTGCACTACCGCACTTCAGCTTCTCCAGCGAGCTGGGTTTCCTTCCCGGCGCGATAGAGTCCTAACCCCAGCGAAATTTAAGGTCGCTTGGGTGACGCATGCACTTGAAGCTTCCTCGAGACGGAGCTGTGCCCCTCCCCCGACAGCAATTTACGGCGACAGGCCAACTAGCTTAGGTAAGGGGTATTAGTTTTAATACATGACACTCGAAGTCTTCAGCGCCACACACTAGAGACTGCAAGAAAAACATCAACATCTTAACAGTATAGCCACTTGCACATCGTCTTGCTAATAAAAATAGAGCCACTATATGAAATCAATTGTAATATAGAAGAATATACTTTAGTTTTGGGTTTCGGCATGTATACAGTTCTTTCGAGCAATTAATTGATGGTACATGTAGAGTATGTGTTCCGATAGCCGCAGAAAAAAATATTTAGGTTGCCCAGCATTAACACAGAGTTAAGCACGAATGGTTGTTTGTGATGGTGCTATATAGAGTTATGTGGCATTCTTCATGAATATAACGTGTGTTATACGTGATGACAAATATTTTCCCTCGTTTGTCGTTGATGCACGTAAACTCAGTATGCGAGTGAAACTATAGAACTTCAACGACGGTAAAATACCAGTTAAATTTTGCTGATTAGTTTAGATTAGGCTTTTTTAAGTAAAAAAAAAAACAAGTAGTTAGTCCCAGTGTATTTTTTTGAAAAGCATGACTCTACTATCACGAAGCGTCACCGGATGAAATTGTAAGTACATTGTTTAAGATCTGCTATAGATTAAGTTATGATGGTGTCATCACTGCCGTGAATATATCAATTTGGAAGTATGTGCGATCGTGTGATTGAAAACATTCTTGAAAGATCTTTCTAAGGTAGACCTTTCCACGAAAAATGCAGCCTTATAACATGGTAATGTTGACTTTGGAGAGTGTAGTGGGGCTACAATTTTTCATATTTAAAAACTTTTTTTCAGCTGGGGTAATTAATATGTTCACCGCACGTCTTAATACACTCCTCTTCATGTACACAATCATACCATAAACTAGAAACATAATTGCCGACCCCAGTAAATTGTAAAAAAATGCCAGAAAGAAAAGAAGAGCAATAGCCAGTTCCTACCCACTCCTCCTAGAGCCAACAGCACGTAGGCTATCTATCCGAATGGTAACGATGATTAGTGCTACTTGAATTCGGAGATGTTACGGGATGCGATACTTCAACATAACTACAATAATATTAGACCTCAGTAATTAATCAAGATCGACTTCTACATTCTCCATGTATAACAGGTAACGGCGATCAAATGTTCCAACTAGTCGCACGACGTAGATAATTGGGAACTCGATTTCTACAGGGTGGGAAAAATATAAGACTGACGCGGAATCGACCCTTCTTAATGAACGGGAGAACTTCCCATCACAAGAAATGCTGGAAACCCTGATTTCGATGCACCAATCGATTGCTGTCACATGTCTGCGCGTGCGCCTCTCCCGAGTACGTCGCTGTGCCGTTACGTGTGAGTGAGTGAGAAGAGCAGACGTGTTTAGTGAAATGCAACACAAGATGGTGCTCACGATAAAACAGTCGTCAAGTTTTATGCGAGCCACGATTAGTGGAAAATCTGTGCACAACTGTTTGCATAAGAGTGTAAGATTGGACATATGTTGACAAAACCTCCAGCACTGTATTGAAAAACTTAGTGGAAAAATGGCGTGAAAAGGGCTCTGCAGCGAATATAAACCGCAACTTTCCGAACAGAGTTCGAGCACCAGAAAACATTGCTCCAGAGAAGGAAAGCGTGGAACGCAGTCCGACGAAATCTCAACGCTGTTTATCTGCGCAAGTGGGAATTAAAAGAGCGTCGTATGGAAACATTCTCAAAAAGGACCTTCAACTGTATCCTTACAAATTTACTGTTGTTCATACTTTGAAGCGTCCAGACGAACGTTCGTGTGATGAGTTCTGTCGAGTGAATTGGAGTGAGGACTTTTGGATCCCCAGTTTTACATTTTTCCGGATGAGGTCATTCTTTTGTGATGTTCATTAACAAGGGCCAATCCCGTGTCAGTCCTATGGTAAATATTTCCCAGGCCAGTTTTGTTTTGCTAACCAGGTAGCCCTATATTCGAGGTAATTGATCGAATCTCACATAGTCGATTGGGATCTATTAGTGCTTAAATCTCCGAGGACATTCAGTACGTTAGAGGTTGTTGCAGTTATTGTTTAAGAGGAAGTTCGATATGGCAACCGTCCTCTCTTAACACCAACCAGGAGGAAAATGGAAGATATCGGTCACTTCGAAGATTGAAGGTATCGGAAAGAGAAAGGGAAGGACGATGAAAGGCGTGAAAATCAACGACTCTCACGGCTTCATAAACCTAATAACATCGCATGTAATAAAAACTTTCCGGTCTGTCAGGCACAACAATTTCAAATGCAAATTAAAACGCTATAAGCATACCTGTTCGAGAATCGAACCTTGGGCCCTTTGAACTGAAGGCTACGACGACGAACATTCATTGAAGGGTTTTATTCTTTTTTTGCTAGGGGCTTTACGTCGCACCCACACAGATAGGTCTTATGGCGACGATGCGATAGGAAAGGCCTAGGAGTTGGAAGGAAGCGGCCGTGGCCTTAATTAAGGTACAGCCCCAGCATTTGCCTGGTGTGAAAATGGGAAACCACGGAAAACCATTTTCAGAGCTGCCGATAGTGGGATTCGAACCTACTATCTCCCGAATGCAAGCTCACAGAGTCTTATTCTTATTCTTATTCTTATTCTTATTCTTATTCTTATTCTTATTCTTATTCTTATTCTTATTCTTATTCTTATTCTTATTCTTATTCTTATTCTTATTCTTATTCTTATTCTTATTCTTATTCTTATTCTTATTCTTATTCTTATTCTCATTCTCATTCTTATTCTTATTCTTATTCTTATTCTTATTCTTATCCTTATTCTTATTCTTATTCTTAACAATATGGAATGAAACTTCTTTTGGTTATTCTAATTATTATTATTATATTATAGAATACGAGCGTAATATTTAACAAAATTAATATATTCCTCATGTATCCATAAATGTTTAACTAACCTCAATCTCCTTACTTGAATATGCGACTGTTTTTAATTAGCAAACTTAATGTAATGAAATTATGTTATTAGGCCTATTAATCTTTCCATTATTTATAACATTACCACAATCCGATACTTACGACATATTTTGGTTATTATTGTCAATAGATTCGATTATTTTTCAGTATTATTACTGTTATTTTTCTTATCATCATACACATCTATTTTAATAATTATATTTATAACTATTATCACTGGTATAATTACGAATCAGTGAGATCGAATATTGTCTATCAGAAAAATGTCGAGAATAAGCTGGAAGGCCGTGTTGATAAGAATTGTGACACAAGGCAATAAAAGTCCTTAACTAGAGGAAATGGATGAATAACATGTTCTACGGGGCTCATTTTGACCATGTCTACGACTGACTACTGTAGAAAGGTGAACAATATATGGATGAGCGTGGATGGGCGATATCAAGAGAAGGGTCCAGTGTCGAGTCATACGTATAAGTAGAGATAATATGAGAAAAAGAGAAAGATTTTGCGCTCTATGAAGGTAGGGTGGAATATTTAAAATCAACTTGAATTTTACAATCTTGTCAAATTTTAAGTTAGAGAATAGAAGAAAACGAGGATAACAGAAAACTTCGTAATATCGCGGAAACGTGGAAAAGAAAATCTACAAAAGATGAAAAGAAGAAGGATTTATGGGATGGATTTATGGGATATTGCTTATGTTTGAAAATACTCAAGGTATTAACTTCTCGAATCATGTTTCCCAGAATTATCCTAGGTGAAAGTAATATCTTGTTTTGTTACGAGCTCAACTTCGCCTACCTTATGGCTGCTTCTCCGTCTTGATTTAGTGCACACTATATTGCGCTGCTCTATGAACCTTCTGCTTGCTATGCTGTCTCACCACTGCTTCATCTGCTACACCGCCACGCGCAATCTCCGTGACGCACCTGTTCTAGTGTGTTCTTGAACTCGCTTCGCTCCGTGTATATATACTCGCCGCTTTCTCCTGTCCGGCGATCAGGTGTGACTTGGTGTTGTAATCGGCAGTGGGAGCTCAAGCCCTGCACCGGCTGGTCCGAGTGCATTTGGACTTTACCTGGTTCTCCGTTACGTGTTGGGTGAGCAGACTTTTACTGTAATTATTTACCATTCATTTTTATTTCGCCCTCTCATTCATCATATGGGCTTAAATAATGCTTCGATATTGAACTATCGTCCCTTCAGGACACAGCGAAGTTTCACGGTGCCAAATTATTGACTTTGACTTTATGATGGAAATATGAAGGAGGAAGCGTGTTGGGCTTCAAGTTTTGAACATTTGTACTGGAACCTTTTCTATCGTTTGGAGCAGACATCGTACCCTGGTCAATCCCCTTTCCCTGCTTGAATCTCTTTCCCGATTTTTCCTTCTTTTCGTCTACCTTTCGTACCTCTAGTAACATATTAATAAATTTGTAGCTTGGTGCTCTGCTAAAAATTTTTACTCTTCATCTGGCGTGTGCCTTTCGATTACTCTGGTGTCTACTTGCTTTAAAAAAAAGGTGTGCCTTAGTTTTAGGGGGATAGCCTGTTCTTTTATCACGTGCCTTTGTGAGCACTGGAAAAATTCCTTTTAACTAATGTTGATTTTCTTGTTCCTGTTTCCATAATTCCTTGCTACTTTTGTGGCATTCGCGTGAACATTGGTATAAAATTTTATTCTGGTTTATTCTGTTGGTGATTTGTACAATTTCCCACTTTAATGGTGTATCAAATGGTCGAAGTTCTCATTCTTATAGTGTAAACAATTGTTATTTCTTGGAGTTGTTTTAATATATGTGTTCATTTTTTTGAAACCTGTGCTTGTGGGAGTTTTCTTGGGTGTTTTCTTTTTCCTTCCCCCCCCCTTTTTCCACTGTCCCTTCCGCGATAGTTCCTCTGGGGAAAGGCCCCATAATTGAAATCACCACTTGATTTGGGACGTGATCACTGCCATCTGGTTATTCTAGACACGACATTTAAATATTGGTGTTACCTCACTTTACGCCCTTCCCTGCGCATTGCTCTGCTGAGTCCTCTTCCCCCCCCCGCACCGGCAAGTATTTCTTGAGTCCCTTTGCCTACTTTACGTTGAACTTGGTCAGTTTATGCTTAGTGATTGCTGCAAGCACTTGAAAGTACATATCTGTTTAAATGTGTCAACGCTCACCGTAACAAATGGTAGCAGAGTACTTCCTATTTTGACTGCTTCATTCCTTTGTGTGCTTTCATTCATGGCTTGTTTTTCCGATAATTTCCCTTTAGGGGATGACTCTTCCGTACTATCTTCTCCGCTAACACCAAATTTATCATTACCTAACCCTTCTGTACCGAATCTAATTTCTTTTTCGTCTACCCCATCTTCTCCTTCCCTATATCCGTCTTCCTCGACCCATACACCTCATTTGCAATCCGATGATACTAAACCTTCCGTTTTACTACATCACATGGCCCCGTCGCCCCCTCCTTATTCTCAACCCCCAGTACCTACTACCCCCTCTGTTGATAATGCACTTAATGTACAAATCATTACGCAATCGTTATTACAAGTTCCCCAATTAGCCGCAACAGATCCCCGAACTCTTACCATTTGGCTGTTTTCAGTTCGTAAGTTCTTAAATATAAAAGTTGCCTCCTTTCCCCAATTAATTGGTCTCTTATCCACCAAAACTACGGGTTTTTTCTCCACCTTTTGGTTGGATAATATGTCGAATTTTTCAAATTGGTATGAATTGAGACATGCGATACACAATTATTTCTTGCCCCTAGAAGTCCGTTACAAACTCAGTACAGAGTTCATCAGACGCCACCAGCTACCCAATGAACCTGCGCACGACTATTTGGACTCTATCATCACTTACAGTGACGTTTTGAATGTTTCATATAATACTTCCGAACTGATATCTATTATTCAGTTTTATGCCGCTCCATCATTCCGCATGCTTTTTAATGTTCTTACCCCCCCCCCCGTTTCCCTTTTTCAACTCTACAATCTTGCTCAACAACATATGATACATTCTCTAGGGGATCGTTCCTACTATGCTTCCGTCTCTCCCCCACCGATCCCTGCTCCTCGTTTACGTTCTGCTTTGTCTGCCGTACCTACCCTTAGTGTCCGTCCTCCTATAACCTGTTATCGTTGTAAATTACCGGGCCATATTGCCCGTCAATGTACTAATTTGCCTTCGGGAAACGCCTTCCACCCGCGTCCTTAGGCAGTAGGCGTTCACATAGGGAAAATCTGCCTCATTCCTCCCAGTTTACCTCCGTATCCCCATCTTCCCAATCCCTTCATAATTCTATTTCTCTCTCACCCCCGAGTTGTCATGTTATGCTTACAGTTAATAACCTTCCTTCTGTTGCGCTCCTTGATTCTGGGGCGACAGTGTCACTCATTAGTTCCCGATTTTATAGCGATTTACTTCACAATAATCCTCATCTGCAATATCTTCCATCTCCCCTTCGATGTCTTTCAGTCTCTAATCAACCCTTAAAAATTTTGGGTAGTATCTTGTTACATATTAAACTCCAGCACCTTTCTTGGTCTTTCACTTTTCAGATTGTGGAGGACTTGTCCTTCCCGGTTATCTTAGGTTATGATTTCTTTTCACATACTGGTCTTCTCCTTGACTCTGCCCAGTCCAAAGTTTCTTTTTCCTTTTCACACAAGTCTGTTCCGTTGATTAATATCTCTGATTTTCCCTCTCGTTCACATTCTCTACTTCCTGCTATTAACTCGATTCATTCTAACCAGGTTCAAGCTTTGCTCACTGAGTTCTCTGACGTTATTACCCCTAATTTTGGCACGGTTAAGAATTTTTTGGCACATATTGATCTAGTGGATTCTACCCCTGTCCGTTCTTCTCCCTATTTTCTTAGCCCTCCTCGGATGAACACTTTAAATCAATTGATTCAAACAATGCTTAAAGATAATACTATTATTCCATCATCTTCCGATTATGCTTCACCTGCCTTTGTGGTCGCCAAGCCTGATGGTTCTGCGAGATTTATTGTGGATTATAGGAAGCTTAATGAGAAAATCGTCTATGACGCCTATCCGATGCCTAAATTAAATTCGGCATTCCAACATTTTTCCGGTTCCAAATTTTTTTCAATTTTCGACCTCAATTCTGCTTACAATCAACTTCCCTTAGATGACCTCAGTTCTCGGTATACGGCATTCATTACTCCTACTGGGCTCTATCAATTTAAAAAAGTTCCCTTTGGCCTTAATCTTGGCTACCAAATAATGCAGCGCTTTGTTGACTCCCTTTTTGCTGACATTAAGTATAAGTATCTTTTTCCTTTTGTTGATGATATCTTAGTTTTTTCTCCGGATTTTGACTCACATTTGTCTCATGTACGCGAAGTCCTTACTCGTCTTCGCAAGGTCGGCCTCACCGTTAATCCTTCTAAAGTTTAGATCCCCCAAACTTCGATTAAATTTCTTGGCCACATATTGAGTTCTGATGGCATTGCTGTTGATCCTGATCGTGTCTCTGCCATTAATAAGATACCCCCTCCTACGAACTTGAAACATTTACGTTCCTTTTTGGGAATGGTTGGCTTCTATGCCAAATACATCCCTAATTTTTCATCTATTGCTGATCCATTGAATAAACTCAAAAGAAAAGGGGTCAAATTTCACTGGTCCCCTCAGCAACAAATGGCCTTTGATCTTCTTAAATCGAAACTATCTCATGCTCCCCTCTTACAAATTCCTGATTTTAATTTTACCTTTGAATTATCTACCGATGCCTCAGACATTGCCATTGGTGCTGTCCTTCAACAAACTATTAATGACCGTACGCTCCCCGTGGCCTACTTTAGTCGCCTGTTATCCCCTGCTGAACAAAAGTATTCTACTTACGAAAAGGAAGCCCTGGCTCTTATTCTCTCAATAGAACACTTTTCTGAATATCTCGACCATCGCGAGTTTATTGTCAGCACTGATAACCAGGCCCTTTCTTGGCTCTTACATAATGCCCCCAAAATTGGTCGTACTGGTCGTTGGTTACTCCGCCTGTCTCGTTTCAAGTTCTCTTTAAAATTCGTTTCCGGTTATAATAACTCTGTCGCCGATGCTCTTTCTCGGCTCTTTGATGACCACCAGCTTCAACCTTCCGAACTTGATTCCCTTCCTATTAACTCTGTTATTTCCGTCTCTTCCTTAACTAACTTTCCCCTCTCTTTTCAATCTTGCTTGCACCATCAACAGCATGACCCTTACTGTCAACAAATTTCCCAAGAAATTACTTCTCCTGATTATTCTGGCCCTTTTCGGGTCCACCACCAACTCCTTCTTTTTAAACCTACTCCTAAGGCTACTCCTCGTCTGGTTCTTCCTTCCACTCTCCGGTCTATGGTATTTCAATATTTTCATGATTCGCCTATCGGCGGCCACTTTGGGAGAGCTAAGACCTACGCTCGCCTTGCCTCCCAATTTTTTTGGCCGCAGATGCGTAAAGACATTTTTTCGTGGGTTCGATCTTGCCCTTCTTGTCAGAAACATAAACCGTTAAATCACCTTTCTTACGGCTCCTATGCCGCTTCTCCCGCCACTTACTCGTCTGAAAAGTATTACATTGACATTGTTGGGCCTATTGTTAAATCCTCTAAGTCCAATTCATACATCTTTACTCTGTTAGATGGGTTTTCAAAATTTCTTATTGTTCGTCCTTTGAGAAATATCTCTTCACAAATTGTTATTAATCTTTTGTTCAATTACATTTTTCCTATCACTGGCCTCCCTAAAGTTCTCATTTCTGATAATGCTTCGATTTTCACCTCTAGACAGTTCTGTAATTTTTGTTTTTCTCTTGGCATAAAAAAGGTTTGTACTTCCCCCTATCATCCTCAGGCAAATACCGTCGAACGCTACCACCGTAACCTTAAAACATTTCTATCTATTTTTCACTCCCATAACCAGAAATCATGGGATACCGAACTCCCTTCTTTTGTGCTCGCCCTCAACTCCACCATCAATTCTTCTACTGGTTGTACACCGGCTAAACTCTTGCTTGGTCGTGAGTTGAATACCCCCCCTTGCCCTTACGTGGGATCTCCCCTCGCTTTTGGATACACCCTCCGATCGTCTTAATCACTCCCAATTGTATTCCGCTTATCAAAAGCTCCGTCAGGCCAGTAAAGTTCATAAAAATCTGTGTAATTCTCGTGCCTTACCTTCTAAATTTAAATTGTTTGATTTAGTTCTTCTTAAAAATCATCCATTTAGCTCTGCACCTCAGCATATTTCGGCTAAACTCTCCCCTCGTTGGCTGGGTCCCTTTCGTATTCTTTCTTTTCCCTCGCCCAATACTGTTCAGCTTCAGTCTGTGGAATCCCCTACTGATCTCCGAAAGGCTCATTTTTCTCAACTAAAGCCCTTTCATACCTAATCCCTACGTTCTCCTTTTTTTCTGTGGGGCGGGAGAGGGGTATTGATCGGTTCTTTTATTCCTTTTGTATTTTCGTGGTTTTACGATATTAATTTGCTGTCCATTACTCTCCTTCCTTCATATTTCTTGATAACAATTTTTTCCCCCCTTGTCTCTGCTCACCCAGCTCTTCTCCCACTGCCGAAAATTTCATGCCTGATCCTCCCCCTCTTTTAACTAAGTTTTGTCTTGTTATCCGTTTGGGGTATATTATTGATAAATATTGGAAAAAATTTTTTTATTGTCATATTGTTAGGCAGAGCACTAGATAATTTGGTTTGATCATTTAAATCATCCTGTTTGTTTTCTTGCTCTCTCCTTTCCCCCCGTCCTTTTCCCCCTTATTCTCCTCTTATTTTCTTTGGTGACTTATTCTCTTTATTTCTTCTTTCCTATGATGCTGCGTCTTCCTGTCTGGCCCTGAGATCGCGCTTCCTTCAGACTTCGTGGGACCTGGTGCTTCTACTGTCTTCATGCTTTCGTCGGTTCTGCCTTTTTGCCTGTCATCGTTTTCGCCGCAGTTGGACCTCCGCCACTCTTCATCTTCGTCCGTATCGCTTTGGACCACCGTTACTGCTTTCACCATCTTCTGCTCTCATTTGCCGTCTCGTCAACTTTGGACACCAATCCTTCGGATTTCTCCTGGTGGTGGGAGTATGTTACGAGCTCAACTTCGCCTACCTTATGGCTGCTTCTCCGTCTTGATTTAGTGCACACTATATTGCGCTGCTCTATGAACCTTCTGCTTGCTATGCTGTCTCACCACTGCTTCATCTGCTACACCGCCACGCGCAATCTCCGTGACGTCACCTGTTCTAGTGTGTTCTCGAGCTCGCTTCGCTCCGTGTATATATACTCGCCGCTTTCTCCTGTCCGGCGATCAGGTGTGACTTGGTGTTGTAATCGGCAGTGGGAGCTCAAGCCCTGCACCGGCTGGTCCGAGTGCATTTGGACTTTACCTGGTTCTCCGTTACGTGTTGGGTGAGCAGACTTTTACTGTAATTATTTACCATTCATTTTTATTTCGCCCTCTCATTCATCATATGGGCTTGAATAATGCTTCGATATTGAACTATCGTCCCTTCAGGACACAGCGAAGTTTCACGGTGCCAAATTATTGACTTTGACTTTATGATGGAAATATGACGGAGGAAGCGTGCTGGGATTCAAGTTTTGAACATTTGTACTGGAACCTTTTCTATCGTTTGGAGCAGACATCGTACCCTGGTCAATCCCCTTTCCCTGCTTGAATCTCTTTCCCGATTTTTCCTTCTTTTCGTCTACCTTTCGTACCTCTAGTAACATATTAATAAATTTGTAGCTTGGTGCTCTGCTAAAAATTTTTACTCTTCATCTGGCGTGTGCCTTTCGATTACTCTGGTGTCTACTTGCTTTAAAAAAAAAAGGTGTGCCTTAGTTTTAGGGGGATAGCCTGTTCTTTTATCACGTGCCTTTGTGAGCACTGGAAAAATTCCTCTTAACTAAAGTTGATTTTCTTGTTCCTGTTTCCATAATTCCTTGCTACGTTTGTGGCATTCGCGTGAACATTGGTATAAAATTTTATTCTGGTTTATTCTGTTGGTGATTTGTACAATTTCCCACTTTAATGGTGTATCAAATGGTCGAAGTTCTCATTCTTATATTGTAAACAATTGTTATTTCTTGGAGTTGTTTTAATATATGTGTTCATTTTTTTTGAAACCTGTGCTTGTGGGAGTTTTCTTGGGTGTTTTCTTTTTCCTTCCCCCCCCCTTTTTCCACTGTCCCTTCCGCGATAGTTCCTCTGGGGAAAGGCCCCATAATTGAAATCACCACTTGATTTGGGACGTGATCACTGCCATCTGGTTATTGTAGACACGACATTTAAATATTGGTGTTACCTCACTTTACGCCCTTCCCTGCGCATTGCTGTACTGAATCCTCTTCCCCCCCCCCTCCGCACCGGCAAGTATTTCTTGAGTCCCTTTGCCTACTTTACGTTGAACTTGGTCGGTTTATGCTTAGTGATTGCTGCAAGCACTTGAAAGTACATATCTGTTTAAATGTGTCAACGCTCACCGTAACAGTTTCAATGTTTAAATAAATATCTAGCTTAATAAATTATATTATTAGTAAATAATAGCACATTGTAAAATGAGATGATATTACAGTACAGTTATGTATCATGTTGTTTGTAATCTTGCTTGAATGCAGACTTTTAAAGAAAGGTTCTTTACATATTATTTTACATATGTATATATATAATTGTCATGAAGATTGCAATTGTTTCTTGTGACGCGATTTTAAAGATAAATAAATAAATAAATAAATAAATAAATAAATAAATAAATAAATAAATAAATAAATAAATAAATAAATAAATAAATAAATAAATAAATAAATAAATAAATAAATAAATAAATAAATAAATTTTGCATTATTTTATTAGGTGGAAATTCATTGACCTCCAAACAAGAGTTTACGGCAAACTCAAGCGAGGTGCGCATAGTGAGCCGAGGGGAAGGATAGACTATATTCCCCAAGAACCCTACCGGTCCTTCCTGCTGGAGACAGTTGCTGTTCTGTTCAACAAGTAGGAATTAGGAAATAACCTCTTTATAACAACAAGTCGAAAAGAAATGAATACGAAACAGTTAATGGTTATGAATTTCATGTTTTTGGTCCGTATTGAACTGAGAATAATATATAAGTAATAATAATAACAACGTAAACGTTTCCACCTTTTCAATACTAAAATATATTCACAAAATTATAAATTACACGGTACTAGTTTCGACCCATCTAGGGGTCATCATCAGCCGTATTGGAGCAAAGATCACTTTTGGCGAAATCCTAAGAAAATGTTATTTTAAAGAATAACAAGTGAAATGAGATATTATGGTAATAGTTAATAATACAAGGAATATACATATTAAGAGGTTTTTAACAAAGAATAAAGTATAAATGGGGTGTTGTAAAAATTATAATCATGGAAATCAGTAAGTTCTTGTGTTGAAATGACATATATAAAATTACTTACTGTTTTAGAACACCCCATTTATACTTTATTCTTTGTTAAAAACCTCTTAATATGTATATTCCTTGTATTATTAACTATTACCATAATATCTCATTTCACTTGTTATTCTTTAAAATAACATTTTCTTAGGATTTCGCCAAAAGTGATCTTTGCTCCAATACGGCTGATGATGACCCCTAGATGGGTCGAAACTAGTACCGTGTAATTTATAATTTTGTGAATATATTTTAGTATTGAAAAGGTGAAAACGTTTACGTTGTTATTATTATTATTTATATATTACGAAACAGTTGCTATCCTGTTCTTACCTTAATGCAGGGCCTCTCAGAGTGCATGCGCCAGTGCATTGAGCGGTGCAAGGTGCATAAGACGACTTCGCTAGGTTGAACAGAGTGCAGAACCCCCACTCCTTGAGTTTGATTAATAGCGCTGTCTCTCTCTTTCCCTACGCCTCTCTCGCTCACTCCGCCTCTTTCCCCCTTCCTCACTCGCCCTGCAGGGCTCACAAATCCGAGTCGAATTAAGCCAAGCTTAGCCGAGTCGCCCCGAGACAGAACGCTGGTCCGAGCTAAGACGAGTAGGACCGATGCTCTGTGTACAGAACCTATGCGCCTCGTTTTGAACGCGCGAGATTTTGGACTTTTGAGAGACCCTGCCTTAATGTAAGCGCTTCTGAGAATTACTTCCATTTTCGTTTATGTAGGTCTGGCACCTTCGAATGAAATTCTGCGATACGTGCTGTACTTCGTCGTCTATTATTTCACTGATCACTCCCCTAATTTCATTTTCCAGGGCCTCAACTCTACTCGGATGGTTACGAAAGACTTCCTCTTTCTTCTCCACAAATAAAAGTTACACATACCGAGAGAATTATCTCCTTCTTCTCCGCACACCACAGTGCGTAATAATAATAATAATAATAATAATAATAATAATAATAATAATAATAATAATAATAATAATAATAATAATAATAATAATAATAATAATAATAATAAAATATTCAATGATATTAACAACAATTAATAATACCAATAATGGAACTACTAAAAGAACAACAGAAAGAATAAAAGTACGGACAATTACAAATCGGGGATGAAAGTAAGAATGAACCGTACTTCAACTTCTTCCTGTTCTTAATTTTTTCGTTTCCTTCCTTTTATTCTTCTTCTTATTAAGGAAGAAAGGAGAGGAAGAAAAAGGAAAACGGAGAATCTTTATCTTCTTCTTGTTCTTCTTCATATCCTTCGTACACCGACGTACATAAATATAGTAATTATAGGCTTGCTGTTAATAAAAATGAAAAGAAGAAGAAGTCGTGTGTTTCAGCAACAAACACTCAATGCTCAATAATGTACTTAATCGTTATGGATAATTATTACCGTGCAATTTGTAATCGTAAACACTGAGTCCTTCAGGTTAATCACGTAAGGACAAGTACAGAGCTCTACTAAAGACCGAGCCTTACAGGACACAGGACGGAACAAAGAAAGCTCTTGTCTTCCACTAGATAGCTTTTTGCCATTCCCTTGAGTGTGACGTAAACTCTTATTTGGTGGTCATGTTATTTATTATATCGTATGGAAGAGTAAAATGTTCATTTATAATCCAGATTTATATGCAAGATTATCACAAATGGAAGTCTGAACAGTTGTATGAATTTAGTTGTTTTAAAATGAAATCCTGTCTTACTTCTTCGGAGTACCCAAATGCAGGCAAGACAGTATAGATCTAATGTCAGGAGGTGTGCCTAAAGTAGCAGGTGGAGTGCATCATTTCTCTAAAATAAGATATCGTGTTCAATGCTATCATATAGACGGAGATTTAACCTGGCGAGCGAGGAGCTGAAAGTAAGCGGCTTATCCAAGAATTGCGTGGCGCAGGTGTGCTCCAGCAAAGAGCTGTTTCCTTCTACTTCTGTTACGGCCTCTCCACTCTAACTTCTCTTACGTTTTTAAGTATACATGTTCTTTTAAACTTTATATATAGTATGCCTCCCATTACCAAACCCCCTCCAACTTACAGTACGTTAAATATATTATTTTGTTTCTCCTTGGTTGCATGACATTAGGCAGAAGTAGCATAAAACTATTTTTCTTACAGTAGGAACTAACCACTTTCACTGTTGGATAGGTATTCTGAGCATCATTACGGGAAATGTAGGAGAAAGCTGACTTGTGTGTAGGTAAACAGTGGGAAACTGTAGTTTAAAGAGAGTTTTAACGTTTATTTGTACAGGTATACACAGGGGAACCAGTACGTGAAAAGTCATACAAAATTAACAGGTTTGGATTTAAACTTGTTTAAATAGAATAAGCTTTCCTGAAACATATTCATTCTTACTGCCAAAAGGGGTTTCTCTCGTGGTCGTCTAGCAGGTAGACCCATATCTGAATGTCTGTTTCTGATAGTTCTACCAGAAACCACCACAACAGAAGCCTCCCCCCACTCCTGTTTCAACTCCACCAAAGTCATCCGTCGGTTTTTCAGACATATTCGCTTTCAATTCCTATCACTGTCAGCTGTAGAAGACCTTTTCCTGCCTCTCCCTTCTATTCTCTCCAACTCAAAGTTTTATTGTATTTAATCAGTAATCTTGACATAGTAGATTGATTGAATCCTATTCTTGAAGCGATATGATGTGCATAAAACCCTCCAGAAACTAATGCGATGATTACACACTTCTTGTGAAGAGTTAGTTCAATTCCTTCGCCCATTTTAAGCAGCGGTTGTCAAATATCACATGGAAATTAAAGTAGACTGATGCCTACTGTTTAGCCATTAGCATCATAATAATGGCAACATCGGCATTATTTTACCACTGTTGTGGCACACAATAATGCATAATCCTTTAAATATAAACCAACAATGACATAAGTAACTCAATGTTTAGATTTGTCAAAATAATTTAAAATATACAGCAATTTTCCAGGTGATGAAATAAATATTTCCAGTAGTGCATACCAGGTGGGTCACTTGCAACGTATTTAGTATTTATAAGTGTCCCGCATGCACTAATGATGAATGTAATATATAATAACTGATTTTCGCAGGGTTACTACTGCCTGTAGGTAGGTGACGTCAGAATACGAAAAGATAACAACCGGACGGCCGCTCGCTGCATGTTCCTCAACAATACCCATCTAATGCACCCCTTGCGTTAGTAAGTATCATTTCGAACGCATCTTAGTACGCTGATAATTCGTACAACAACACTACAGTTGCTCTCACCACATCGACGATGGTTGGTACGTTCAGCAAAGACGAATACACACTCACAATTTTAATCTACAAAGAATCTGATCGCAGTGCAGCCGAAGCTCGCAGACGATATGCGCAGGAGTTTCCAAATGGCCACGTGCCTCCTATACACATATTTTTCCGAAGAGAATTGTAATTAAGATCTAATGGATCGTGCATTGTACATACTACATACAAGCAAATTTTTTGTAGAGTGGCATGTCTGTACGTGTATAAATTAATGAGTTATTATATTTTATTTTCTGCATCTTTGGCGTATTTCGGAATGCAGCCTGTTACGTAACGTGTGTAGTAAAATGATTGCTATTTGTTTCATACTCGAGATATAGCACGTTGGCTCCTTTGTAAACCAGTGACTAGGCATCCCTTTCACCATTAGTGCATGCGGGACACTTATAAGTGGAAAGAACGGTGCTGGAGGGTCATCTGGTATATATATGAGCTTAACGTACCATACCGAAACCGTTCAATACAACGTAAATAGACATGCCATGAAGCCCAGTAAGATACATGTGCCTTTTTCCGCATCAGTTTACAAAGTATTTGGTTGCAACGTTTACAGGCTGCTCTCGCTTCATCATTCCACCAAGATGTTCGCCTTTTTCCATCTTTACACACAGTTGTTCCTAGGCATTCCCTTGCTGTTTCTACTACAGCATCCCTGTATGCCACCCATTCACTTTCTATATCCTGATCCTGCTTACTGTCTACTGTTCGAAACTTCTCACTAATCATATCCATGTACTTCTGTCTAATTTCCTCGTCCTGGAGATTTTCTACCCTTATTCGTTTGCAGACAGATTTCACTTTCTCTACCCTAGGCCTAGAGATACTTAGTTCACTACAGATCAGATAGTGGTCTGTATCATTGAAAAATCCACGAAAAGCTCGTATATTCCTAACAGATTTCTGAATTCAAAGTCTGTTAAGATATAGTCTATTATGGATCTGGTACCCCTACCCTCCCATGTGTAGCTTACGCTTGAAGAATGTATTCGTAACAGCTAAACCCATACTGGCACAGAAGTCCAGCAAACGCTTTCCATTCCCATTAGCTTCCATATCTTCCCCACATTTACCAATCACCCTTTCGTATCCTTCAGTTCTATTCCCAACTCTCGCATGGAAATCGCCCATTAGCACTATTCTATCCTTGCTGTTGACCCTGACTACGATGTCACTCAATGCTTCATAAAACTTGTCAACTTCATCCTCATCTGCACCCTCACATGGTGAATACACGGACACAATTCTTGTCCTAATTCCTCCCACTGACAAATCTACCCACATCATTCGCTCATTTACGAGCCTAACAGAAACTATGTTGCGTGCAATGGTATTCCTGATAAAGAGCCCTACCCCAGACTCTGCCCTTCCCTTTCTAATACCCGTCAAATACAATTTATAATCTCCTATCTCTTCCTCATTATCTCCCCTTACCCGAATATCACTTACTCCTAGCACATCCAGATGCATCCTCTTTGCTGACGCAGTCAGTTCTACCTTCTTTCTTCCATAAGCCCCATTAATATTGATAGCTCCCCATCGAATTCCATTTCGTTCCCCAAGTTGTTTCCAAGGAGTCCCTCGCCTGTCAAATGGGAGTGGGACTCCGTTACTCCCATAGGTCCGAGGCTTGCTTAAAGTGTTCTGAGCTCGGTTAATTATTGAAGCAGGATATTACCCTACTTGCACATAGTCCAAGTGAGGATCTCTCCTCTAACGGGTTATGGACCACCGGTGGATTGTATAGTCCTAGCCGCCTGAGCACAAGGAGGGCCAGGACTCAGAATATGTCCGAGATGCCCACTCCCATTCTATAGCAACTGGTATCCCGACTCTCAGGACCACTTACTAGGCCACTCAGCTGTTGCCCATGTTTCACGAACTGGGACGTGACTACAGTAACCCACAAACATGAACCTTTGCTGTTCGTAGTTTACATGGATCATCTGCTGAAAGGTATAAAATGGCAGGGAGAGATTCAGTGAGGTGGAAATGTAGTAAGCAGTTTGGCCTATGCTGACGACTTGGTCTTAATGGCAGATTGTGCCGAAAGCCTGCAGTCTAATATCTTGGAACTTGAAAATAGGTGCAATGAGTATGGTATGAAAATTAGCCTCTCGAAGACTAAATTGATGTCAGTAGGTAAGAAATTCAACAGAATTGAATGTCAGATTGGTGATACAAAGCTAGAACAGGTCGATAATTTCAAGTATTTAGGTTGTGTGTTCTCCCAGGATGGTAATATAGTAAGTGAGATTGAATCAAGGTGTAGTAAAGCTAATGCAGTGAGCTCGCAGTTGCGATCAGCAGTATTGTGTAAGAAGGAAGTGAGCTCGCAGACGAAACTATCTTTACATCGGTCTGTTTTCAGACCAAATTTGCTTTACGGGAGCGAAAGCTGGGTGGACTCAGGATATCTTATTCATGAGTAACGGACATGAAAGTAGCAAGAATGATTGTTGGTACAAACAAGTGGGAACAATGGCAGGAGGGTACTCGGAATGAGGAGATAAAGGCTAATTTAGGAATGAACTCGATGTATGAAGGTGTACGCATAAACCGGCTTCGGTGGTGGGGCCATGTGAGGCGAATGGAGGAAGATATGTTACCTAGGAGAATAATGGACTCTATTATGGAGGGTAAGAGAAGTAGAATGAGACCGAGACAATGATGGATAGACTCGTTTTCTAACGATTTAAAGATAAGAGGTATAGAACTAAATGAGGCCACAACACTGGCTGCAAATCGAGGATTGTGGCGACGTTTAGTAAATTCTCAGAGGCTTGCAGACTGAACGCTGAAAGGCATAACAGTCTATAATGATAATGTATGTATGTATGTAATACGGAAGTGCGATAACATTGTGGAGTTGGACACAAATCTGAGGTACACGTGTAACATATACTTTAAGAACTACTTTTGTACTCTATCAATTAATTAGGTGTGCTTAATATCTGAAGGACTCAAGAAAACAGAACCATATTCTAGTTTAGATTTTACTGATGAGTATATATCAGTGTCTATGTACTTCCTTCTTATAATCTAAATCTTTACTAACTAAAAAAGTTTTCATTGCGTACCCTCAAGTGTACTGGGAGTATAGAAGGTCTGGAGAAATTACTGAATGATATTGTCAAACTCTTGAGGAAGGGGTACTAGGTTAATATAAGTAAGAACAAAACAAAAGTAATAGAGAGCAGTCGAGTGAAGTCAGCTGATGCAGGAAATATTAGATTACGAAGTGAAGTCGTAGGGAGTAGGTGAATATTTTTATTCGGTAGTAAAATAACTAACGGTAGCAGAATTAAGGAAGACATAAAATGCAGACCTGCAAAAGAAAGGAATATTCGAATATTGATATAGGAATTAGAAAGATGTTTCTGAAGAATTTCGTCCGGGGCGTGGCACTGTACGGAAATGAAACACGGACGATAACTAGCTCAGAAAGAAAGATAAGTAGATGCTTTTGAAATGTGGTGTTCTAGAAAAATGCTGAAAGTGAGAAGGATAGATAGAACCACGAATGAAAGTATTGGTGAGAGGAGATCGATTTGGCTAAATTTGACGAGAAGAAGGGATAAAATGATAGAACGCACCTGAAGACAAGCACAATTTGTTCAGTTCGTTTTTGAGGGAAGTGTAGGCGGTAAGAATGGTGGAGGACCAAGGTATGAATATAACAAGCAGATTAGAGCAGATGTAAGATGTAGTAGTTACAGAGAAATTAAAATATTAGCACAGGTAGGTTGGCATGGAAGTTGCATCAAACCAGTCTGTGGACTGATGACTCGAAGGACAATAACCCTGAAGGTGTTCAGTGGGCCTCTTTGAGGATGTCACCACCTCTCAGGCCATGGATATTTATATTTCATAATCCAACTTCAAGACCGCGTGTATTTACGAGTAATTTGATAAAATCTAAAAACAAAGAATCTTTACAAGAAATACTTCGTAACGGCATGTAGATAATATTCGTGGAATGCCTACAATAGTTTTTCAGAAAATACTAAACGATCTAGCATATAATGGCGTATGGCCTCCGGAGAGGCCTGGTGTAGGTCTCCTTCTAGTAGACGGCCTATTAGGCGACCTGCATGTCTGTGATGATGAGGGCCCTACCTAGGAATCTAGCATAGTGAAATGTGCAGATAAATCCACACTGGTTAGTACTGATTATTGCGACAGCTGGCCTGCATGACACATAGAGTGGAATGTAGCTTATGCACTAAAGTAACACGAGTAATAGATCTTGGGGGTGGGGATCACAGTATCGCAAGTTTGAGGTCTGTATCATGCACCATTACGCTATAAGACTACGATGAAATCAGTGATATAAAGCGTTAATTAATGGCTCGAAAGATAAAACAATGGAGTGTGCAAATACCTAGTAATAAGTGTCAGATCAAATACTTATTGGTTACTTGTCCTGTATCACCACGGGCTTAGCGGTAAAAATTAAATCATGACTTGAATGAGAGCTCAGAACATGTGACGACGCAGCTACTATGAAGAGAACGTTGCAAAAGGTCAGAAGCCTCGTTGGGAGGGGAGGAGCAACCTGTGAAGTAATGTTTACAACCCGCACATGGCTAGTGTGTTGCTAGTGAACACGTGCCACTTAGCCATGGCACGGTTCATTCCATGGAAATATTTGGGCATTTTTTAAATTTACGGCTAAATAGGACAGAATAATCGTGCAGCTACGGAGATGGATACTGAAGGATTCCCACAAAGAAGGGCTCCTTATTGGCCTACTATTGTAGCAGCTATACATAGAATAGCTGACGCTAGAAATGTCACGCCCAGGCATGAACTGATGGGCCTAGACGTGATCTAAGGTGCATCGCAGAGAAGTGGAAACCCTGCAAGAGCATTGGGAACAAGTCTTGGAAAGGATTTTTCTCCCAAGGTGTCATGCACATATTGCCGCTAATGGTAAATATTCCGAGCATCGTCTTTAACAATGTGCACAACTTCCAACGACCAATCTGGTCGACTGTGTCACCCTCTAAAAGGTACACAAATGCTTAGCTGTTGTGTTGTAATCTTTTCAAATAAAAATGTAAACTAGTTTTAGAGTTTTACGTGACCTTTACTTTTGTGATCGTAAACCAGGGAACCTCCATTTTTATGTGGAATCTGACCCATTCAACGTGAAATTTCCTTTCGTAAATCGCACGAATGTTGGCCAGGAATCACACCCGAACTGCCTTGGTGATAAACGAGCAGATATATCCCTGAGATTGATTCTATAACACCCAATTTATCTCTTTCTTTCCTGTGGGGTCAGGAGTTGTAGGATATGTGGCAGAGTTTTACAGTCGAATATCCTTCTTGGCACCAACCATTAAAGGAGAAATTCTGCGAATTAACGTGGTATGGTGGTGGGTATCGTTTTCTATTGTGTGCTGCGTACAAGTGAAAACGACAGAAATACCTAGTCCCCGATCCATAGGAATGCACTTGTTAATGTATTAATGCTTGGTCCGGACGGAAATCGAACCGGTAGCCTCAGGGATGGAAGGTTAGTACGCTAGCCAAGTATCGTACATGTCAAGAAATTGTGCCAAAGTTCTTCGGGTTGTCCTCACGACGGGCATCATGACGACGTAAAGCACGAATCGATTAAAACCCATGCTACTGGTCATCTATTTTGAGGAGAGACCACACACTCTCCAAATTACAATTATACAGTTCTATAGCGTTCGTTTTTTTTGCAGTTTCCCTGTAACCACACAACCATCGGTGGTACTACCTGAGAATCCAACCAGCTCCTGCGTTGATGACATAACAGACAGACAGACAGACAGACAGACAGACAGACAGACAGACAGACAGACAGACAGACAGACAGACAGACAGACAGACAGACAGACAGACAGACAGACAGACAGACAGACAGACAGACAGACAGACAGACAGACAGACAGACAGACAGACAGACAGACAGACATTCTGATAGAGCTCTTTACCTCGGAAGCCAGGGAATTTGTAGATTCCCACTACCTTTCACTGATTACCTAGTTTTTATAAAACTAGCAGGATATAAAAAAGTGTTAAATCCAGCTTCTCGTAATCAATGAGTGGTTAGAAGTTTCAGTCTGCAGAACACGAATATAGCACTAAAATACCCATGAGGGTGTTTAGGGGTTGTAATAAAGATGTAAAGGAGAGGGCATATCAGTCTCTGGTAAGACCCCAAATAGAGTATGGTTCCAGTGTATGGGACCCTCACCAGGATTACTTGTTTCAAGAATTGGAAAAAATCCAAAGGAAAGCAGGTCGATTTGTTCTGGGTCATTTCCGACAAAAGAGTAGCGTTAACAAAGTGTTGCAAAGTTTGGGCTGGGAAGAACTGGGAGAAAAAGACGAGCTGCTCGACTATGTGGTATATTCCGAGCAGTCAGGGGAGAGATGGCGTGGAATGACATTAGTAGACTAATACGTTTGAGTGGAATCTTTAAAAGTAGGAAAGATCGCGGTATGAAGATAAAGAGGACACATTGGAGCAAATGTTAATTTATAGGTTTGCTTGTTGTTTAATATATTTCCAATTTCTTTGAAATCATTTAAGAAAAAGCTATGAAAACAACAGATAGGATACTTGCCACCTGGGCGACTGCCCTAAATGCAGATCGGTAGTGACTGATTGATTGAAAATGAAGTTCCAAGTGTTGTATTCGTGTTCGACATACTGAGAAGCCTATAATGTTATGTTAACTGAACCGACAAGGGAAAGCAAAGGCTTCGTTCTTCACATACAAAATAATATGCAATACAAACTTGACAAATGAGATGTTCTGAATCGAACTACCCTTTACTCCCACATAGCAGAAGTGTGGATTTTATTATTTATTCGTGTTAAAAGCATCACGTTATATAGTATATATAAAATACATAATAATACATATACACAATTAAGAGAGACGAAATAAAAGACAAAGATAATCTAAATAACTTTAGCCCCATTATTAGCAACGACTATAGCTTCAGAGCTTGCGGACATCAGATCATCAGTGTTACATCTTGCAGGGCATATTAATGATACATGATAGAGAACAGTTTAACACATACAACTGTTTAGACATATCACTCGGTAAACTTTTACAGTATCTTCACTAATATATAAATCTGAATGATGATCTGTTTGTCTATTTGTCTTTCTTTAGCGTTTAAAATAGTTCATCAATCAAGATAAAGTTGGTGAGATTATAGCTCGTACCGTCCGGCTCCATGGTTAAATGATTAGCGTGCTGTCCTTTGGTCAAAGGGTTCCCGCGTTCGATTCCCGGCAGGATCGGGAATTTTAACCATCATTGGTTAACTTCCCTGGCACGGAGGCTGGATGTATGTGTTGTCATCATCATCATTTCATCCTCATCACGACGCGCAGGTTGCCTTCGCACGTCAAATCAAAAGACCTGCACCTGGCGAGCCGAACCCGTCCTGGGATCACCCGGCACTTAAAGCCATATGCCATTTCATTTCTTTTCATAGCTGGTACCTTTTCGTTTCAATATCTACGCTCGTTTCAAGCAGGTGGCTGATTTTATGTTGGTATATGATGAACGTGCGCATGTTATATCTTCTAAAATTAAAATAATGGGTCATCGATTAGTCCTGTAGACAAGCCAACCATGTCTACAGAAACGTCCGTTTTCTGTAGAAAATGACGCATGAATTAGTTTAATGCCTGTAGAATATTTCCGGGAATTTGTGCATTTGCGTGTTAAAGTGCCCATTACAGTGAGACAGAAATGCCAATTTACACATTAACGATAGTATGTAAACAGAAGTGAGTGATGTTGCCAACGACGGGTATGTTCTTGCATTTATTATTATTCTTTTTATTATTAAGTTAGCTTTTTTCATTGTGATGTATATGAATAGCATTGAAACGTTGTCTGTAATAAACCAATTTTTGTCCCATACTTAAGTTTTATCTAAGATTTGATTTACAAAAGCTGAAACTAGTTTCATTTAAATGTTTATTTGTTTGTTCCTTTCTTTTCTTGCTACTGGGCAGGAAAACGGATGAATGGATATCTCTGAAATTGGCATTTACGTTCAAAGATAGCCAACCGGGATATACACTAATCCACACATCGATGGCTGACTACTAAAACCTCGAACGGCCCAATGATCTTCCTTCCCACTATATTCATTTAAGTTGGTCACGCCTCCCAGTCACATATTTCTATGCAGTCCATCAGAATAATTTTCATTGTGTTCATTTTCCTATGCTAATATGTAAAGGAAACTGGATCTTGTCGTACCATATTATAGAAATGTTGTTTGCTTGGCGAATTTACGCACTCCTAACAGTATAAAGTATTAAAGGTTTATTTTTCTTTACATCACTGACATCTGTTTATATACCATCGTTAACGTATAAGTTGGCATTTCTGTCTCACTGGCAAGGGTTCTTTTACACGTAAATGAACTCAACGAAAATTGTTCTGAGTGCCCCATACCCATATGTTACTGGGAGGCGCGACCAGTCAGGAAGATAATGGATAGGAAGTAGATTGGGAGACACGAGGTTTTACAAATAAGCCATCGATATCATCTAATTAGTATACAGTGGCGTAGTATTTTTAAGGGGAGAAATGGGAAGAATCATATATCTCCGTTAACGCAAGGTGTACATATTATTTCCGATCATTTTTGTATCATGCAAATTTATTGGACAAAGAATAAAAACGGAGACACTCGCAATTTTTTTTTTCAAACTTCCAGAAATTTTCGAAAATATTAGGTATAACTGAACGTTCACATAGCAAAACTTATAGAAAATGTTACTTCCTATCATTTAATAACGTATAATTTAATTGAGATTAGTGTGCAGATTTAGCTTGTTACTGCGGAAATATAGTACTGTACGTTCATCAAGGTAAGGAACTAACTGGTGATAAACGATCGATCATCTGAAGAAGGAGGAGAACAATGAGTTATTACAGGGGTTGAGAATAGGACTGAAAGCCTGAGTCTCGAATGCTTTAATATTACAGAGCCTGAAGGAAGAAAATACGATGACCTACAATGTCCTAAGTCCCTGAAACTTAACAATAACTTTACACTGACTGACTGACTGACTGACGGACTGCCTATTGTTGTCTCTGTCACTTCTGCTGTCCTTCATCTCCGCTAGCTGGAATTAGCGTTGCAGTTACAAAACTTAACTCGTTAACGACAGTTATATAATAGCCAGTTGTTTCATAAACTCACCGGACAAAAATTTGTCACCCTAATGACGCACTTTGTCGAGTGCCAAATGAAGCATTTCATTCTGTATGTGTGCAAGGTCAGGTTCAAGCCGGAGGTGTGTCTGTGATGTTTTGGGAGTGTTTTTCGTATTATGGACTATCCCCGTTCAGATGGATTGTTAAGCCTGTACGGATGACGCAGCGAACGAGTCCGGTGCTCAACCGCACGCGCAGTTCCTCAACGTGAGCATAAGTCAGTAGCGATCAGTGAGACATTGATGTTTCAAGAGGACAGTTTACGTCAACACGGGTAGATATAATGATATGGAAGAGAGGCAAAAAGGGGCAATCGTGTTTGGTGGTGCACATGACCATACAGTACGTGAAGTTGCTGGATTTGTTGGTGTTTCTCAGCGGACACTTTTCAACGTGTCTTCAAGCAGTAGTGTACTAACGTGGCCACGAAACACGACATCAGAACTGTGGTCGGAGATCCTGACTGAGAAGGAGCGGGGAATTGCTTGCAATGGACATTTGGAGTCCATCACCTCGCAAGAGTCCATTGTTCACACAGGCACATACAGATGCGCGTCTTCAATGGGCTATAAATCATCGAAAGTGGACACTAGCTTACTGGCGGAACGTAATGTGGTCTGAAGAATCACGGTTTTGCCTGTGTTTCAATGACGCACGTTGCACCGAAAGCCAAATGAAGCATTTCTTACTGGATGTGTGCAAGATGGTTTTCTTACAATGGATTGGGCCCGTTCATTGAGGTGACCACTAACATGGACCAGCATGTTTATTTAAACCTTCTGGATGAGCAGGTGTTGCCTTTCAGTCAAAATCTGGATGATGATTTTGCTATTACCCCTGGTTTTCAAGATGACAACAACACAGTTTATCGAGCTGGACGCATATGTGGCTGGTTGTTTGAATACTTACCCAGCCTATTACATCTCGATTGGACTGACAAATCACCTGACTTGAATCCCATTGAAAATCTGTCGAACATGTTGCAACAGCGGGTAAAAAAGCCGACATCAGTATCCTCGCAGTTTGGTGGTGTAACGGACTCACCTCATCACCGATATACTCCAAGAAATAGAAAAACGCCACACACACACACACACACCTTTCATCTTCTCTGCTACTCGCATCGGCCGCCGATCGTCAACTAATTGTATTGCATGTCACCTGATATCCCGATGACGTCACCTGCTACGAGTGTGAACAGCTGTTTCTACTGGCGCATGTTCCGGTAATTTATTCTACTTATTTCTTCTCCTCTGCACTATGGTATATATTTGCGGCTTCGGTGATATCCAATTGAGATGGACTTCAAGCATGTGTAGAGGGTGGAACTACGTCTGTCTTATTTTTCTCTTATGGAGCAGTGTTTATAATCTATCTTTTTCTCGCTCAGGCACTATGGACATGAGGTATGACTGACATTTCATTGTTTTAAAACCTGCAACATGAGCACTTGTATTCACCTAGCGGCTAATGGGGTGCATGCCATTTCCTAGTAAAGACTATTCTTCTTCACCGGTCTACGCCTGATGCGTAATGTTTCAAGTTTTCTGAGGTATGTGTGTTTGGCATCTATTGTTTTTTAGTGTATTCTTCAACTTTGAAAATGAACTATTTATTCATCAACGCTGGTCTTGATCCGTACACTTGTTCTCCCGTTAAATTGAGCTGAACGATTCAAGGCTAGGTGAAATTGGGTTGACCTGCATGGAATGTTAAAATTGCAGTCAAAACATTTGTCTGGTATTAGTTGGGATTAGAAAACTCGTATTCTCATTCTCGAGATGTGTAATATTTCCCATATATCATTATGCAAACCAGGGGTTTGTATTAGAAGACTCGGAGGTATTCAATTGATAATTTATGAAATAAACGTTTTCTTGCGTTTGGTATTTAAATTTGTGTAAAATGTTTATGTATCCCCCTCCCCTTTTTCTCTTATTTTTCTTTTTCTCTACGATGTGTAAAGGCGATGGTTGGGAAAGAACATTTGTATGGATCTCTTTCTTTTCTACGGCACTATTGTAAATATCACTAGAACTTCTTGAAAATTTTTAAATTTGTCATTGTTGTTTACAAATAGATTTTTGTGTCAAAGGTGTCGGTGCTCTCTTGTCTTGCCCTGGCAATCCTATATCGGAACTTAAAGCGAACCCCTAAACGTAAACTTTACTTAATGTGCTCCTTATTTCATCCTAAACTTGTCCTTGGTATTCCTAGTTATTGCTTCCACTGCTTTGCTCTTAATTTCCTCTCATGCAGTTACATATTTGGAAGAAAAACAATTACGTGGATGTATCCCCTATTACACTTACGTGCTAAACTACGGTAATTCTGTGGTGCCAACTT
Organism: Anabrus simplex; assembly: GCF_040414725.1. Taxonomy (NCBI): domain Eukaryota; kingdom Metazoa; phylum Arthropoda; class Insecta; order Orthoptera; family Tettigoniidae; genus Anabrus; species Anabrus simplex. The sequence goes on along the minus strand of NC_090268.1, from coordinate 339,173,805 downwards.
TAATGATTTATTCTAAGGGATCGTTACTATAGCAGAAATATCTATCTGCGTTGTGATTGGAGTCTACCCAGACCATTATAATATTATTATTATTATTATTATTATTATTATTATTATTATTATTATTATTATTATTATTATTATTATTACGGCGTATTACTATTCTCCCTCATTAGAGTGGAACTGCGCGATCAAGTGCTCAAAGAGTGACTTAACCTGGATTTGACGTACCTGCACAACATTATGGGATCACTTCCTAACCGAATCCAGGCGGTTATCAAGTTCCGAGTCCGGCTCCATGGCTAAACGGTTGGCGTGCTGGCCTTTGGTCACAGGGGTCCCGGGTTCGATTCCCGGCAGGGTCGGGAATTTTAACCATCATTGGTTAATTTCGTTGGCACGGGGGCTCGGTGTATGTGTCGTCTTCATCATCATTTCATCCTCATCACGACGCGCAGGTCGCCTATGGGAGTCAAATCAGAAGACCTGCACCTGGCGAGCCGAACATGTCCTCGGACACTGCCGACACTGAGAGCCATACGCCATTTCATTTCATTTCATTTCATTTCATCAAGTCCAGAGGCGGAGTTTCATGGTATTAAATAATGCTTGTAATGATTTCTCCAGGGATGATTAACTTTTTGTCCGTTGAGCTTATTTCTAAGGTCTCAATCCGTGGCGTTGTGGTAGCGCCTTAACCTCTTCCAATAGGTTCTCGAGTAGATACCCGTTAACCTCTTGCCGGACAAACTGGGTGAACAGCAATCGTTTAGACAAGTGAAGGTCTTTAATAATCTGTTTGGATCACATTGAAGCCCTGAAATTGTGAAGGAAGGAGCATGAAATGGTATATCGCTTTCAAATGACAGAGTATGGGAGCTGATTATGGACATTTTAGGTGTACATTTACTGACGATGAGGTTCACTCGGATGAAGTCCGTAATTTCATTTCGGTCTGCAACACTCAACATACGTTAAGTGTTACAAGCTTTGTTTATGATGCATTTCCATACACGTATGAAATGTCCACTTACGGCATGCTACTTGTGAATGTTCATTACGTTACGGCAAGTAAACTACATGCGCGCAGCTACTTTATTGTTCTACTCACACAGATATCAATTTTGAGTATTTGTCGAATACTTTACTTATTGCCACATTTAAGAAATGTTTCTGGCAGTGTCCTGATATTGCTTTCAATATTCTACAATCACCCAGCAGGATGAAATATTTGATGTGAACTAGTACTGTTAAAGTCAAATATGTTAGTATTTCTAGACTTGTACCGAGCTAGACAGCTGCAATCGCTTAAGTGCGGCTAGTATCCAGTATTGGGGAGATAGGGATTTCAAATCCCACTGTCAGCAGCTCTGAAGATGGTTTTCAGTGGTTTTCCATTTTTACACCAGGCAAATGTTGGAGGTGTACCTTAATTAAGGCAACGGCCGTTTCCTTCCCACTCCTAGACCTTTCCTGTCCCATCTTCACCATAAGATCTATCTGTGTCAGTGCGATTTAAAAGCAACTTGTTAAAAAAAGTGTTTATAGATTTGCATCGTAATAATTTGTAATTTTCTGTCGATGTTGGTGATTAGGTTGTTAAGAAAATCGTCATAGAAGCTAGTATGTGATGTACACTAAATTAATGTTCACATTTAATTCAGACTTTATGGACTTCCCTAGAAACGCATGCATTTTGAAAACTAAGTGACTTCAAAGTCTCCACGAATTTCTAAATGCGCCTTCATTCGTTATGATGCTAGTATTTTTTTAAACGGGCGTGGCTACCTAGAGTGTAATATTTGGTACAAAATGAAGTGTTTCGTTGAGGTAAGTATGCATAATGAATTACTCTGAGCACGATTTGTAGCACCTGACATTTGTATTATACCGGTAAAGTCGAGAAGTGACCGAACTTTATCCACCTGCGTTTTGCTAGGTATATAACTTCTTTGCCTTCCCTGTGTGGGATATAGCGTATTATCCCAGGCTTAAGAGAAAAGCAATGTTATACTCCAAGAGTTCTTGGATTCCTTGGACTGATACATTTCGAGCCACCGAGGTCGATAGCTACAGTCGCTTAAGTGCAGTCAATATCCAGTATTCGGGGGACAGTGGGTTCTAACCCCACCAGGCAAATGCTGGGGATGTACCACAATTAAGGCCTTGGCCGATTCCTTCCCATTCCCAGACCTTTCTTCTTTTACCGTCGCCATAAAACCTGTCTGTTGTGACTCCTCCTACCACTACTCTTACACCTTCATCTCTTTCACACAATATACATAACAATTGTTGAGCGCCAGCTGATATAACAAAAAAAAAATTCGGTAGAGCATGCCTCTTATCTCAATTATCTCAAGGCGTGAGGTGATAAACTCACACATCTGGCATTATACAGGGATGGATCTGGACAATGGTACATTACGGTTGCATTTTCACAATTGAGGATTGTACTTGGAAATAGAATCACTTATTATTATGAAAAGAAAACTGAATTTATGACTATACTTTACGTCACAATGAACTCGTATTGGCGTACTATCAGTGAGACTTGTTGTTACAATCAAAAAGAAAATTTAATGTAAACAAAAAAGCTATTGGCATGAACTTGCTGTGAAAAATGATATCGCCTCTGATTACATTCTTCTTCATGTTATCAATGCATAACGTGTCTGATGCTTTAGTTACGTGATATCTGCACACACCGCTGTTGAACTTTAAATTTCTGGAAAAACCAATGAGCTGAAGTCGGGAGCCGTCTGCTGTTATCTTCTTATGTAACCTGGAGTTGACCTATATTCCATGTACGATTGTAGTAAGCTCCAATGTAGATACGTCCACACAGTAGATTGTGAGAAACTGGAAAATATTATTGAAACACCCTGTGAAGTCCATCCTCACAAGTAGATGATGTTTCATTATCAGCATAGTACCAGTCTCTACTCGGATCCAACCACCACTCGTTGACCTCTTCGATGATTCTAAGACCTCTTCAAACACACGCTTAGCTCTGACCACCACTCTTAGACCACTGACCATCACTCTTCCTCCACTTCCTAGCTCTCACCACCGTTGCATCGACTTTTATAACCTCGTGATGACCACTCATCTCCCTACTCTCTGGTCATCCCTTCCACCTCAACATACGGTAGCTGGCGAATACAGACACTTGGTCGAAATCACGTGCCCACGCACTGATGTCATCAGTCATGTGTCGTATTAGCTTGCCCACGCGGACTACCGATGACTACCTTGCATGTGTCAGCGGAAAATCTACTTGCTCAATACATTCTCGGTTAAACATAGCCTCGATTGCAAAATAATATGCCAGCTCATCTGGCCAGAGTTACAAGCCACATCATGACTATTTGAAACCAACAAATCTCACTTATTAATATACAGAATAATTACAAACAAAATTCACTTAAACTATGATTAAAAATATAATATGGCGTGATACGTAATTATTACAGTCTAAATGATGAAAAACAGAATATACAATCTAATGAATCGGGTTAATAAATAATAATAATAATAATAATAATAATAATAATAATAATAATAATAATAATAATAATAATAATAATAATAATAATAAACAATGAATGAAATCTGTAACCCTGTTGTACAGTTACACTGTGTCCGTGCAACGTAAAGCAACTTACAAAAAAAAAACATTTCGGCTTTATTCCTGAAGGTTGAACTGTCGCTTCTTCGTAACGCTGTACGCCATAAACTGACTCATTTTTAGCAAGGGAAACATTTTTTAAATCACAACAATGACCCAAAGCACCGGTCGCACCATAGTGAACCTGTCCTTCCTCATCCTCCATATTCTCTTCCAGATCTTGCTCCAGCCGATTAATACTTGTTGCCAAAAGAGGAAACGCTCCTCAATGGGTGGAGATTCACAACAGCAAAATAAGTGAAAACGTACGCCGCGCGCGCTCGGTGGGAGGTGACCAAAGGTGGACTGCAATACTGTTTGGAATACTGTTTGGAAATATGTTACGGACGCCGGTAGAAGTATGCCACTGCCCAAGAGATTTACATTGGGGACTCCCTTACATGCTGTAGAGGCTTATACGTTGATAATTAACACCATGAGAGAACTAGAAGCTTTAGAAATGTGGATGCATCTAAGAATGCTGAAAATACCTTGGACCGCTAAAATGACGAACAGGGATGTTTTAATCAGAATCAGTAACCAGGGATTTGCTCTGCTATATAAATGTTCAGGTTGGTGGAAGATAGAAACGCCTTCACCGGATGAAATAGTGTAGTTTCATTTAAAATAGAAAATTATAAAATTAATCTCATTATCTCAGCATATACTGATACTCTGGAAAATATGGAGGGACCGAATCGGCTTATGACACTTAAAGATGAAGTGGCACTTATAAAACGTCATGTTTGGAATCACATTATGTTACAGTAGTGTATTTGCGTGCACATTAGAAGGAATACCTACTTGTTAAGAAGAAGAAGAAGAAGAAGAAGATGAAGAGGCTCAGGGTATTGCGTACGTTGGTCGGCTGGTCGGTGACCCATTCGAACAGAGTGGCCCACAGCTGGTGAATGAAGCACGTTCAATGTCATTACGTTTCCTCGAGAACTACTTGCCGGATTTTGAAACTGATAACACTTCTGAATATTTATAATGCCAATCACTCTAATGCTAGGTGTAGAAAACAGTGTTCACTAAAAAAGAATAAAATTAGTCTCATTATCTCAGCAGATATTGAAAATTTGATTGTGAGTCCTTTGGTAAAATTATTAAAATTGAAAATAATTCCAGTAACTTGGACGGTTTATGAAGTTCTTTGGGGTGAACATCGTAGCTCAGTCACTCTGTGTATATTGACACAATCAGCCCGCATTAAACAATTTCGGCCCAGTAGAATGACACTGATCGCCCCAAGATTTGCTTGCACAGATATTCAGTACACATAATTTGGGACATACTGTAGACTGCATTAGTACAGTTGCTGAGATTTTTATGCTGAAAACATTCCTTAGAAGATACAGTAGGGGCCTCCATACTGCGAAAAACGCAAAGTTAAACAATTTCCTCAATTGTGCCGAAAGTTGAAGGGCTTAAGGCCCCGAAAAGGTTTCAAATTATGAGTCTTGGATAGCTCTATCAAACTAAATAAACATATATCAAAAATTACTTCCGGCCTAAATGCAGTTCCTAAAAACAGCCTAAAATCGTTGTTTCTTTACTCGTTTGGTTTCGTATTCAAATCCTAGCCAAATTAACTTATTTACATAATTCTTTCTGTAATGTGTTCATTGGTTCAATACCCTCAGGCGTTTTTTAATTTTTTAAAAATGTCCACACCGAATGCAGTTATAATAGTAATGTAATTTGCTTTACGTCCCACTAACTAATTTTACGGTTTTCGGAGACGCCTAATTTAGTTATAAGGGCATAAAGTGAAGCTCTGCATTGACTCACATTAGCGCTGGTAGTGGCGCTTATGTGAAACAATGCATTGATTCACATTAGCACTCGTAGTGGTAGAATAAGGCAAACAGCTAATCTAATTAACCGGATAACGATGATTGAGGAAAGGATTGTAATTTTTAGGAATAAATAAATAATATATTCCCATTCTTTATTATATTTTGTTTACATAAAATTCGTAGCTCATCCCTAGGATGTCTTCAGCATTGAGTTGGTTGCATGAACGGCTAGAAATGTGGAATTTTGCCAACTCCACAGCAGCATGCGGTTGACTCGGATATATTCCATTTCTTTATATTGATTCCAATTTTACCATACACACTTCGAGCCTCTTCCGAGTTTTCCAAACAGTCATTTTTCTCCACTTTCAGTGGCCAGACTTTCAGTTGGTAAACGTTTTACTGAAGAAAATTTACGTCAGTAGTGTGTTACAAATTACAGCTTGTTATGATCTTCCTGAATGTTTCGATTCTCACGGAAGACTATGGAAGCTGACGATAAGGTCAAGGGTGAAAATGTACTAGAAGGTGAATACTGGAGTGCAAAGAAAGTTACGAAGGGGAAAGTATATTTTAACAGAAATGAGAGAAAAATCCACGTTCTCAGTCGAAGAGGTTCCATCAATCATATTAAACCTCATACGAAAGGAAGAAATGTATGAAATCGTATCCCCAAGCATTACAGTACCACGGTTCAAATTCCTTTGTAAAGCTCTTGCTCCTTAGTAATTTATCTTCCCATATAAAAAGAAGATCTTCGAATGAATCATGGAAACGGAAACGTGCTCTGCAGTGCCTCGAGATGTTTCATTGAGAAAGCAGAGAATACAGAGCACTACGAAAATAAACTTTGTTGCAGGACCTTTCGAGTTAGTAGAGAACTGAACTAACCATATTTTATAATGTGAGCAACTGTCGGGGGAGGTGTTCATGTTCTACCTTCATTCCTGTTAGATCGCTATTGACATTGTATTATCTGTGTTTGTGATAATGTAATGAAATGTCATTGGAGCAAATGCAATATTCGTAAAGTAAGGAAAAGTCAAAGCAAATTACATTCTCGTAAAATAGGTCTTATTTTTCAGAACCAATGATGATCTACTAAAGAATTATGAATTTGTCTATCTCACACGTAACCAAGCATGCATATTTACGTGTCTGCCAATATCACGATCATACCAAGATGACGTCCAGTCTTACGTGGAATGCGAACCACAGGGACCTGACTTTAAATTTCAAAAATACCACTTGCATTAGCCGAGATTCGAAATGAGTCCAGCTTGTGGGAAACTGGAGGTGATGCCACTCAGCTATAACACCCCGTGAATACATCTAGACTTGAAACTTTTTCATGTACATTGAACTCTCTCTCTCTTAATCCAACCCTTCGTAAGGGTGTAGTGGCATCACGCGACAATCCTTTTGATGATCTTCCTCCAGGAGTCTCTGCTTTGGGCATGGTGACTTGCTTGCTGTAAGCTCATCCTGGTCAAGTTCTTGATCTGGTCCATCCATCGTAACGGCGCACGTCCTCTAGGTCTTCGGCCTTCGACTTTTCCCTCTATGATAAGTATTTCCATTGCCTCCTGTCTTCTGGCAATATGACCAAAATATCCGAGTTGTTTTTGGTTGATAAGGGTCGACAGTCTCGTTCTGATGCCGAGCTGTTGCAGGATTGATTCATTAGTACGGTGTGCTGTCCATGGAATTCGCAGTAATCTCCTATAGCACCACATTTCTAGAGCATCAATCCTGCGGCGATCCGCCGTCTTCATCGTCCAAGTTTCTGGGAAGATCAGAGTTCGCATGAGGGTGAGCTTTGTCTTGGAAGTGATGGAGGTGTCCTTCCAGATGCGAGTAAGTTTTGCTGTTGAATTTCTCGCAATTGCAATGCGCTTGCGGATCTCAGGTTCACAGTCTCCCGTATTTGTGACAATACAGTAGATCCTAGATAATCGAAGCGACTGACAACCTCATCATCCGCAATTCTTGTTATGGCAGGTCGAAGTTTGATCATGGAATAATATAATTGTAGATATTTACAGTAATGTACATCCAGGAGATTCATCTTGGTTTCTTTCCAAATATAATACACTGCAGTATTTTCTATTGCAACAGCACAATAATTTGAAAATGAAAGAAGCAATTTGTCATATTAGTACGTGGAACACCTCGGGATTCTAGTTGTAAACACTTATTTTAAGACAATAAATTCACAGTTATAAACAAATATATTTCTAATTTTCTGGTTTGCTGTTGTTTACAAGGAAAAACCTTCTGAAAAAGCACAAGGTCAAACATTAATTTATACAACGTAATAAACTGAGAACTACAATCTTTTGATAAATATACAGCAGTTCAGGGAATTAGCATTACAAATAATAAATATAGAGGCCAAAGACAGGCATTTATACAAGTCGAGGCACATGCTTCCCCTAGTGCACTGTCACTGTATTGTTCTACATAGGAGGCTTGTAGTGGAGTCTCAACGGCGCACCAGCCACTAGCGTCTTGGAAAGGTGTAGCAATCCAACTGATGAGCCCACTGCTACACTGGGGCGAAACGCTGGTAATTTCATGATTGAAAAAGCCTAAAGAGCTTATAGTAAATGTTTTTAACATTTTCAATCGATGAAATTAAATTATACTTTCCTTATTCTTGATGAAATATACAAAATATTTATAAATCTATGTTTTTCATATATTATTTATATGAATAAAATAATGTTTTACCTCATACTTAGTCTTTTATTCTCGGATTAGGTATAAACAAGTCGAAATTGGATTTATTTTGTTTCGATGTTTTGTTTGATTATTTGTTTGTTTATACTGAAAGATTTTTGGATGAAGAGTAGATTGTTAAAAAAATAATCAAATGCATTTATGCTGACAATTGGGCTACAATTAGAATTGGTGGCAGAATGAGTTATGGAACTACAGTCACTAGAAAAGGCTGTAACAATCTTTGTTGTTCATTGTTTACATGGATCATATAAAGTGGCAGGGAGAGAGTTAGTTGGGTGAAAACGCAGTAAGCAGTTCGGCTTGTGTCTATCTAACGTCTTGTAACTTGAAAATAGGTACAGTGAGTATGATATGACGATATGCACTTCCAAGCCTAAAGTGATGTCAGTAGATAGTAAACCTAACTGTACTGAATACTAAGTCGGTAATACAAAAATTGGGACAGGTAGATCCTTTCCGGAATTTAGGATGTCTATTCTCAAAGGATGGTAGTGTAGGAAGTAAGATTGAATCAAGATGCAGCAACGCTAATGCAGCGAGCTCGCAGTTGCGATCAACACTATTCTGTAAGAAAGATGCCAGCTCCCGGACCGAACTATATTTACTTCTTCTTCTTCCTCTTTATCTGTTTATCCTCCAGGGCCGGTTGTTCCCTCGGACTCACCTCTACCGCCTCAAGGGCAGTGTCCTGGAGCTTCAGGCTCTGGGTCGGGGATACAACTGGGGAGTATGACCACTACCTCGCCCAGGCGGCCTCACCTGCTATGCTGAGCAGGGGCCTTGCAGGGGGGATGGGACGTTTGGAAGGGATAGACAAGGCCGTGGCCTTAAAGTTAGGTACCATCCCGGCATTTTCATGGAGGAAAAATGGGAAACGGAAAGCCACTTCGAGGAGCGAATTGAACCCCCTCTACTCAGTTGACCTCCCGAGGCTGAGTGGACCGCGTTCCAGACCTCGTACCACTTTTCAAATTGCGTGGCAGAGCCAGGAATGAAACCCGGGCCTCTGGGGGTGGCAGCTAATCACACTAACCACTACACCACAGAGGTAGAACCGAACTATATTTACACCACTCTATTTTCAGACCAACATTGCTGTAGGGTAGTGAAAGTTGGGTGGACTTAGGATATCTTATTTATAAGTAACAGACATGAAAGTAGCGTTGATACAAACCGGTGGGAACAATTGCAGGAGGACACTCGGAATAAGACATAAAGGATAAGTTAGGAATTAACTCGATGGATGACGTGGTACTCATGAACGGGTTACCTAGGGGAATATTGTACTCGGTTCATGGAGGGTAAGGGAAGTAGAGGAAGACTAGGACTGTGAGAGTTAGACTCAGTTTCTAACGATTTAAAAATATAAAATAATAATAATAATAATAATAATAATAATAATAATAATAATAATAATAATAATTTCGGGTGGCTATTTGTATCCTGGTGCAGCCGTTGTAAAGCAGACCCTCCGACGAAATTTTTCTTTTTTTGCTAGGGGCTTTACGTCGCACCGACACAGATAGGTGTTATGGCGACGATGGGATAGGAAAGGCCTAGGAGTTGGAAGGAAGCGGCCGTGGCCTTAATTAAGGTACAGCCCCAGCATTTGCCTGGTGTGAAAATGGGAAACCACGGAAAACCATCTTCAGGGCTGCCTATAGTGGGATTCGAACCTACTATCTCCCGGATTCAAGCTCACAGCCGCGCGCCTCTACGCGCACGGCCAACTCGCCCGGTCCGACGAAATCGGGTGGCTTCTACCGTGTATGGAAAACTACGAGTTGTTGTTGTTGTTGAAGTGGAGGCTAATCTTACTTGTAGTGTGTGAGTTTCAGGGATGTTGCGAACAGTGCAGACAACCAGTCCCCGAGCTTACGGTATTAACCATTTAAGGTTAAAATCATCGACTCCGCCTGGAATCGAATACGGGAACCGAAGAGCACTACACTGACCATTCAGCCAAGAAACCGGATGTTTTAAAGATAAGACGCATGTGCTAAACGAGGTCACAGAGCTAGTTATGGATAGAAGACTATCGAAGCGTTTAGTCAATACACAGGGGCTTCAATGCTTGAAATGCATAACAGTCGGTAATGAAGATATACAGGGTGGTCGGAAGCAACGTGAACCGGATAGGCCTATATGAGAGTTAGAGGATTGGTCATACTGATACATACTTGCGAAAAAAATTATATATCTCGCACCGTTGTCATTTCATCAGCTGCTGAAGCTAGTAAATCAAATCGTTTCGCGGGTGACTTCAGATGGTCTTTGCGAGGCGGTGTTGCTAAATCTGCACATGGCTTATGACTGGCCGGAGAGCTCCAAAGGAAGAAATAAACTTCTCCAGGAGAGGACTTGAACAGGGACCTCCGTGCTGATAGGCTCGGCCCACAGCAAGCACGCTACGGTAACATTGGCTGAAGCCCAGGTGTGTTAGTGTTTGATGCTCATTTCTCGACATGGCTCTCAAGCCCGACCAAGCCACGTGCAGATTTAGCAACACCGCCCCGTAAAGCCCATTTGGATTTGCCCATGAAGCGATCTGATTGGTTAACTTCAGCACCTGATAAAATGACAACGGGCGCCAGATTTCGAGGTAATTTTTTTAAATTACTTATCAGTAGACTCCGAATATTTATGCAGTAATAGGTTGGAATGCAAACTAATTCGGTTGTTAGGAAGCGTAGTCTAGGCCGCTCTTCCGTAATGTAGTGAGAGTAACATACATTCTAGGTCTTCTGATGTGCCGAACCCCTAACGTTTATGCAAAGCTCATAACATAACCGTTGTGCAGATTAGCCTATACTTGTTATCCGCTTCAGTAAGTCCGCATTCTAACTCATTACTGCATAACAATCCGAGCACTACTAATTTGTATGACTAACGATCTAACGTTCATACACTCGGCTCACGTTGTTTCCGACCACTTTGTATGTATGCTTGTTTCTCAGGGCATAACGGCAACATGGCGAAACATAATATAACCCCATGGAATGACATCCCTTGAAGGGCCTCGGCCTATCAAGCGACCACTGCTCAGCCCGAAGGCCTGCAGATTACGAGGTGTCCTGTGGTCAGGACGACAAATCCTCTCGGCCGTTATTCTTGGCTTTCTAGACCGAGGCAGCTATCTTACCGTCAGATAGCTCCTCAATTCTAATCACGTAGGCTGAGTGGACCTCGATCCAGCCCTCAAATCCAGGTAAAAAACCCTGACCTCATCGGGAATCGAACCTGAGGCCTCCAGGTAACAGGCACACACGTTAACCCTACACCACGGTGCCGGCTATATGGCAAAACATAATTCTTCGAAATTCTATATTAATGTTCAGGAAGAACCAGGTTGTTAGTATACAGTGGCGTAGCAATATAAAGGACGTTGTGTGGCGCTTTAAACGAGAGGCTAACGGCTCCATTAGGACTTCCAGACCTCGAACTGAGATGGGATCCTCGTCAATCTCGATCCTAAGATTTTCATATAAATCAAATCACTAATCTGAGATAAACAAGTTGATGCTCTTGTTGAGATCGCTCTCATGCTACTGCGGATTCCAAAGCATGTTCCTTTGAGGAGGTATTACGTAGTCAGGTGGATTTCTAAACGTCGGCTGTAGGTACAAAACCCTTCTTTAATAAGGCTGGTGAAAGTGGATAGAGTAAATCTCTGAAGTGAATAAAATACAATTTATGGGTTGGCTATTTCAGAAACACTAAGCTCTTCTCCTCAAACCTCTTTTTTATTTTATTAAACACATTCCTCTGCAATAAATTGTTTTAACTTACCAACAAGACAGCAAATTTCAATTATTTTACACGTAGACCAGAATATCTGGGAACCAATAAACCATCTGGAAAGCTAAAAGATATTTTCTTGCCTCTTTTTATTTGGCGCCAGCCAGCTCAATGGTACTAAATCTATGGGGCAATTCACTTTGTTTGCTGTGCAGGCAATACAATTCCTAATATTGGTTTAATTTATTTTACCGCCTCTCCCTCTCCACTACGGGAATAGATAATATTTGAAGAAGCACACAATGCATTGGAGGGCACAATGCAGTTGGGCCCTCATTATAATCCGAGCTATTCAATTGAGGTAGAAAATGCGATTGGAACTATGTGCACCTACGTTGTATGTATGCATGTATGCACTAGCAGATAGTTTCAAAGGACCACCTATTGCTGTAAGGTAAACCAGAGTTTGATTTATTTTATAGATAATATGGCATAGATAATGTGAAACAAAAGGAATGATGAAGTACAGGAATGAATGATTAATGTGGTACTGACATGACTATCACACAAGGAGTGAACAATGGCCGGGAGACAGGGAAGACGGACCGCGCCATATTTCATAGATAATACGTGTATATGAATAGTGAAACCAAGTAGAAAATCTCGTCATGTAATTGTATTGAACTTATTTACACCTGGCAACAATAAGGCTAAGAAGCCTTTCAGAGCAGCGAATCCTCATTATACAGCATAGGGTACACTGGTAAATATTACACAACCATTCATTGAAGTACATTGTAAGATTGTTCAAATAAATGAGATACTATTTTTCTTATACAAGCGACCACTTCTCATTTTAACGTACTGAGTTCAGTAGCTTAGAAGCTGGCTTTCTGAGTCTTAGTTGGTAGGCTCGATCCCAAATGATTCCGTTAGCATTTAAAGGACTTGGACCATTTCCGCGAAGAACGATGGCAATTAAGGCAAAGGAACTGTCTAAAAGACGTTTTTAGAGTGCGTTTTGAGCTGAATACTCTGTTAATTCATTAATATAAATATTTTTTCACAACCATCATCATTATCATCTTAATATCATCTCCATTTGCCTGGCATACATGCAGCGCATGTATACATTTCTCATTCATTTTAAATGTTTAAATGCTCAATTACTATATAAACACAAATTGAAACATCTGGACGACCATATTCAATTGCTACGACAGTGGCTTAGCTACTTCACACAATATGTCTTCTTCTTCTTAATCTGTTTACTACCGGGCGAGTTGGCCGCGCGCGTAGAGGCGCGCGGCTGTGAGCTTGCATCCGGGAGATAGTAGGTTCGAATCCCACTATCGGCAGCCCTGAAGATGGTTTTCCGTGGTTTCCCATTTTCACACCAGTCAAATGCTGGGGCTGTACCTTAATTAAGGCCACGGCCGCTTCCTTTCAACTCCTAGGCCTTTCCTATCCCATCGTCGCCATAAGACCTCTGTGTCGGTGCGACGTAAAGCCCCTAGCAAAAAAATTCTGCTTACTCTCCATGGTTGGTTTTTCCCTCAGCCTTAGTAAGTCATCCCACCTCTACCGCCTCAAGGGCAGTGTCCTGAAGCGTGAAACATTGGGTCGGGGATAAAACTGGGGAGGAGGACCAGTACTTCACCCAGGTTGCCTCACCTGCTATGCTGAACAGGGGCCTTATGGGGGGATGGGAAGATTTGAAGGGATATACAAGGAAGAGATAAGTTAGCTACCGTGACCTTAAGTTAGGTACCATCCCGGTACTTGCCTGGTGGAGAAGTGGAGAACCACGGAAAACCACTTCGAGGATGGCTGAGGAGGAAATCGAACCCACCTCTACTCAGTTTACCTCCCGAGGCTGAGTGGACTATGTTCCAGCCCTTGTAGCCTACCACTTTTCGAATTTCTTGGCAGAGCCTGGAATCGAACTCGGGCCTCCGGGGGTGGCAGGTAATCACACTAACCACTACACCATAGACGCAGTCATTAGGCCGGAAGTGATTTTCATTTTTTTTTTACTTTTACAGCTACACATGACTCACAATTTGAAACCTTTCCGGGCTCTTTAGCCTTTCAACTTCCGGTACAATTGAGAAAATTGGTTAATTTTACATTTTTGGTAGTATTGAACCCATGACCTTTGAGTCATAAGGAGCCAGAGTCCTAAATTCATTACATGAGGTCCCATATAAATTACAAGTCATGAACTCTAGCTGCATTTCTTATCTCTGACCAGAGCCGGAGTGTGGAGAAACAGGTGGCGATTCTCAGGAAATTGTAAGTGAAACAATTTGGTTATTAATGGTGAAGATTTTACACCGCTAAATAGCTCCAGACGGAAATTTGTCGAAAGACTCGCCTGTTCGTTTGAACTCTGTTACATAGGCCAAAATATAGTGCTTAGCTTATGAGGTAATCTAACAATTCAGTTGGCTAAGAGAAAACCTTAAATGCTTATCATCAGCACCGCTACTAAACTAAGCAACTATGTGCTATGCCGTGATCTGCCATAAGTACATTTCTACGGGGTAGAAATAGTTTCTGTAAGTTTTTGGTGGTAAATGCAGATGGCATGGGAGTGGGAGTAAATATTATAAAAGAATAATGCGCCATTTTGCAATCCAGCATTTTGTTCGTTGAATTTGAAGCGACCGCACGCTACTCAGAATAACAGTAAAAATCGCTTGTGCAGACTAAGTTCCCACAGGGAGGGCAGTTTGGCTGAAGGTGGCTCTCTAACATCGTCTCCAAGTGGAGAAAGATTGTCAGTCAAGTTAATGGTACTCCCATATGGAACCGTCATATAAAATCAGGTCCAGGCAACAGACGGTCATTATAATGCCGAAGTACTGCAGTTAAATTAGCTAATTTGATTTACTTAACTTTGTTGCGTGTGCGGATCGGTGTTTACACGAACGTGTTCCGTTCGCGAGGAAGAGAACGTGTGAAGGGCATTTTCTTGTTTATGTCATTATTTCCAGGTGAATGATAACAAAGACGGAGTTGGGAAAATATGTTTTGTAAAGCCACTATCTAATCGAGATGGCTGGTGGGCCTGTTATGATGAGAGACAACGTACGACTACACGTATGTGAATTACCTGTGTTATAAAATGCTTTTATTTATTTCATGGTGTCACCATTTTTGTGTGTATCTGTGACGAATTTTGGTCACCCTTTTATTTGGTGAAAATGTCAGAGGATTATGACAAAAGGTCATTTTTTCATGTTTCTTGGATAATCGGAAAAGTCGCGAAACTAGCCTGTGAAGTGCTGTATAGTAGTAGATTTGATCGTTCTGAAACGAATATAATGTCTAAAGCAAAGTATCATTCCGTACTTTAATTTCACATATTTGTGGTTTGCCAAAGTTAAGACATTAATTTATCATAAAATTATATTTAGTGTAAAGATGAAATTCCTGTAAGCGTAAATCCGTGGTTTACCATTTGAGCGAGTAAGCGAAAAATGATGGAATGTCACTTGGTGCGGGAGGCACACCGTTGTGTTCGGCGAAGTAAAATTTAGTCAAGGGAAGTAACGAGGTGAGACCGGTAAAATTTGTTACAGTGGATTGCTATTCCAAAGTCTGTTAAAATCTGTGTAGAATTGATGAAAAAATTTTGTGAGTAAAGTTGTGAGTTTCGGTCTGAAAATATTGTGTTGTCAATCTCACATATGCGAGGAGAGATAGTAACAGTATAGTGATCATCCAAGAGAGATATACCATATTATTATCGTGTAGAGAAGTTGTGATAGTAAGTGTTTCAAGTCCTGCAAACATGGGAAGAAATGTGGATCAGGTTGTTGAATCCCTGTAGTGTTGAAGAGACTTTATGCCGGGAGTTTTCATTGTACGGAGCCCGAGGAGTTATTTTTGTGTAATTTAATAATATGGGTATAGGGATAGTCCATAGTTAGGATTTCACATGAAACCGTAGGACCGTGATGGACAATAATATTTCAAGTTGCGTTTTAAATTAAACCTCTTCGCATAATCTATGCTGGTCAAGAATTTTATTTCATGTGAATTGCCAGCGAGGTGAGGTTTTCATTTAATGCTGGTTAAGATAACATGTGCGTTTCGTTTAGAGATATCAAGGGAGAGCTCGTTTTCCCGTTATTCATGCTAGCTGTTAGGCGGTCGAGCCAGTCCATTGCTAGAAAGAAACCGTAACTGAGATTTGTCATTTGTAGTAAAATGTTTGGAATTAGATTTCATTATTTAGAAGAGAATCGTTTTAGTAGAAACTTGGATTCATTATCGAAGCGACGGAAATGAAACCATGGTTCGTTCTCTTGGAAATAACCATTTTCAGCGATGTCAAAATTGGAGAACCGTTAGTGATGTTGTCTGATGTTATTGAGGCTTCTACAAAGTGCTGCGATTATTTTACTTCAACGTCACGATAGCTGTTAGTCCGTAGAGTTCGTGATGGATGGTTGTGTTATGTTGTTGTTGGTCCCAAGGCACAAATGTAGGTTCTTGTCACATGAGGTCATGCTTGTGGAGCACATGGGGTGCAGTAGTCCATCCACCCTAGGGTTTGGTGAGGTGCATTACGACACTTCAGTCTTATCGACCTGAAACCATATCGAAGGAGGTGCCGGAATTAGTCCAAGGTATAACCGTAGGCGTTATAAGCGATTTGACATGGGTTGTTTTATTTTGCGTTGTGTGTAAATTTATGCAGATTGTAGGATTTAAGGTTAGGATTATCGAAGCTAGTATATCAATTATTGTTAGTGTTATAATGTAAGCTTGTTGAGTGATGTTATGAAATAAATGAATAGTACTGGTAATTATGACAATAGTGGCGGTGAAAAAGTATGAGCATAAAACAATATTAGATCAAGATTTTCGTAAGGGGCGTGTTTCTGATAAACAGGTCCGAGTAACAACAATAATGAAATTAAATAGTTAGAGAATTTAATGAAACCATTCGTCCGGGATAGATAAAATTTGTTTTTAATTAGGATTGTGAGATTACTTCATTTATTAATTTATTTAATTCAGGGAAGTCGTATTTTGAGATTTGATGCTTGCTTGTTGTTTAAAGGGACCTAACATCGAAGCTCATCGGCCCATTTTGAGAATTAGCTTAAAACCTAGTGACTAACTTAAAAATACATTCTGGAAATCTTGGTTTTATTTGCTGGGAAATCTCAACTTATTAACGTAACTATTAAGGGGGCATGTCCGATGGCAAAGGGACTTTACTGCCACAAGTGTTGTGAGCGTTCGTTGTTATTCTTCTTCTTATTATTATTATCATTATTATTATTATTATTATTATTATTATTATTATTATTATTATTATTATGCGCGTATGGACCCAATGTATCACGCAAAGCTCTAACGATTCTCTTTTTTGAGTTGCCAAACAGCTCTCACCCTTTCTCCGTGGATACTTTCTCGTTCTTCTGTCCACTTTGCTCCAGTCTTTTTTTCATTTCGTTCCCTGGTTGCACTTTCCGTCCGTTATTTTTTTTCCTGTAGAGGTTTCTGCCCGCGGTGTCATTTGAGTTCATCTGCGCTTTTTCCAGATTCTTCTTCACTTCCAGTACCCATGGAATAGGTTTTAGATGCTCTATGTAAGTGAGAATCTTGTGTGTCAGTCTACTTGCCGGCAGTCTGCGGACGTGCCCATAAAATTTCAGACGTCTTGTGCGGATGTCTGCTGCAATTATTATTATTATTATTATTATTATTATTATTATTATTATTATTATTATTATTATTATTATTATTATTATTATTATTATTATTATTATTATTTGATTTTGATTTGTCGAGCATCAGATGTGCAGGGGATTTATTAATGTGGAAACCTTGGTCATCAACTAGTGTAACTTAATTGTGTTCAGCCTTCAGCTTTGAAATTTGGATGGTCATGGCGTCATCAACCTCAATGACTTTAACGTAAATCAAAAAGTTAGATGTCGGTCCATGACATAGTCGCAGGTCACATCGATTCAATTAACTGTCCATGCCGTACAACCACTGTGTGGCACATACCGATTGGACTGCCTTAATTTACCAAGAGCCCAGAGCTCGTGTTACGGGGGCTGGATGTGTATGTTGGGTATTCAGCCCAAAGGCTGATTTGATCCTCTACAGCTCCACCAACAGCTGTCATAGATAATTATGTTGGTACATGCAGTCTCACATGGAAACCGATCTTTGGGATCTTCACACTTTCTTTATTTCATTCTTAAATTAAGACAGTGGTTTCTAGTAAGGATGCCCCTCAGGCAGTTGGATTAAGATCTCCAAAGCCGGCGTCTCTCATCATCGTTATTATATACTGTTATTTTTTAACGGACAAGACTGAGTTCTTTGTTTAGAGATGATGAAAATGTCACCAGTTTCTTCGACTTTATCGTATATGATCAATAAATATATCCATTTCCTTTGACTCGACTCCTCTCATTGTAAACATTATATTAAATTACTGAAATCCGCCCCTTATCTAAGTAAGTGATGAAGAACCCGTCAACGACCCAAGAGGAACATCTCATGCCGATTTTCTAATATGTAAGGAAGGTAGGTAACCTACGAAGGACCTTAAAGGGTTCAGTAAGGGAAGTCTACTTTGTCTGGTAAGAAGCTTTTTCAAAATTAAAACCTGATGGCTTCGTTATAATGTCGCGTACTATAGAAGATAAAGAGTGAAGTAGTTCGCCAGTGCTTTCCTCAATGGGCAGGAAAATTGGCCCTACGAATAGTATCTTTTATGACACTAATCTGCAGCTTCCATACCGTCACAGACATAAATTAACTTGAGACTTAGACTTCCATGGTAGATAAATTTTCATCTGACCTCTACCAGAATATAGATACAAAAATACTGAATCCATCGAGAAATAGCAATAGGGTAAAATGCCAAATGAATAGACAAGATAAATTAAAAATATGCTCTACCGGAATACATTCATGGTCATAGAAACCAGAACACCTTGAAGGATTAGAGATAGGAAGTTCATATTCGCAGGGGTGTGCATTAATATGTTTTGAAGAAATTATTAGCAGTTGAACCATGTCGGCCTTCAGGTTCAAGGTCAACATCAATATCTTGGCACACCACCACCGACTGGTAAAATTCGCCTGCGATTCTCGTTGTTGCTATAAACCGAAGGTAATGGACTTGAGCAGGCGTGCAGGATGCCTCGCAGACGTATGCGAGAACCGTACCGTCAAATGGGTGAGTTTGAAAGAGGGCGCTTTATTGGCATGAGAGAACGTGATGCATCCATCCGGGAAATTGCTGCTCGTGTGGGACGAAGTGTGTTGGCAGTGCAACGAGTGTATAGAGAATGGTTCACAGAAGGCCGTAGAACACGACGAGATGGTCGCACCACCCTGTCCACCCTCCAGGGAAGATCGACACCTCATTTGAATGGCATTGCAGGACTGATCTCCGACCTCCTCTGCTCTGGCGCAACAGTTGAACAGTGTAACACATCGTACACTAACAGGAGTGACAGTCCGTCGCTGTTTATTACGGTCTGTGTTACCGGCGCGTCGTCAACTCCTCCGCCTACCTTTGACTAATGTGCATAAACATGCCTCGCTGCAATGGTGTATGGAACGACGTCACTGGGGACAGGAATAGTAACAGATAGTGTTTTCGGACAAATCGATGTTCTGTTTGTTTGAAAATGAAATCCACATTTTGGTCCGTTGCTGACAAGGGGAGAGGCATCACATTGACTGCATTTGCACAAGACGTACTGCGCCAGCTCAAGGCCTTATGTTATCGGGTGCTATTGGGTTCATCCACAAATCACAGTTGGTGCAGTTTAAAAAGAGTTTTTAAAAGGGAGTATTATAGGACCTTTAAAGAGGATCTACACGGACACCAACCACCAAGTCTTTGTTTCAAGCGAATAGATGGAAGTGTACTTACTAACAATAAAAAACTGTGAGCTCTTAGCAGACTATTTTAAAACCCTGATAAACTGCGAAGAACCTCTGGAAAGACTAGGTTTTCAGAAACAAATTCACGACAACCCAGATTCCAAACCACCAAAACTTGACGAGATCAAGCAGATAATAAAGGAGCTTAAAGAGAAGAAAGCACCAGGTGAAGGTGGCATTATGGCAAAATTGTTGAAGATAGAAGGAGAAATCGTTGCAGAAAGAATCCACCTCCTTATTGAAAACATATTGGAAACTGAAAAGATCCCTAATGAATGGAAATACGCACTCATACATCCGCTCCAAGGCTCAAGAAGGTAACCGAACGGACCTGAACAACTATATACTTCCAATTGCCTGTAAGATACTCTCTAAAGCGCTGCTGAGTGGAGTTGAAGATCAAACTGATCACCTCATTGGTGAATACCAAGGTGGTTTCCGAAAGGGGAGATCGTGCGCTGAACAGATATTCAATCTTTAAAGCATTCTGAGAATAAGAGCGAAAAGCAGCCATAACACCGTGGTAATCTTTATTGACTTCAAAAGGATACAACTCGATTGATAGGCAAACCTTATTTAGTGTCTTAAAGGAGTTTGGAATTGTCAAGGAAAGGAGAGAATTCATAAAACTAACACTGACGGACACCATCTCGAAAGTAAAGTTCTTAGGAGAAATCTCTGCTCCGTTTGATATAACAACAGTGGTCAGAAAAGGAGACGGATTATCCCCGATCTGCTTCAGTATCTCACTTGAGAAAATAATGAATACCTGAGGAGAAGCTCTGAAATTGGAAGGAATAAGTGGAGTACTCCTGGGGAAGAAAGGACAGAACCTAGAAATCAAGTGTTTAGCTTTCGCAAATGATCTTGACATCTTAGCTATAAACCGAGCAGATGCTCGAAAGGTGTTGGAGAGCCTGCATGAAATCGCCGAGAAAGTGCTTCTTAATGTCTCCTATGAAAATACTGAATATATGGAGAACAAGCACCAAAGCGAGAAGTATATGGAGGTAAGACATGGTAAGATTAAAAGGAGAGCCAAGTCCAAATACCTGGGTGAATTGATCCAACTCAACGGACTGGATAAAGAGCCAAACAAGTCAAGAGCCAGCAAATTAGATCTGGTCTACAAGCTAACACAAAATAGGTATAACAAACGGGCAATATCATACATCCGACATTATAACACAGTAATAAAACCGGAAAGATTGTACGCTTCAGAGTGGCTGATTTTAAACAAAAAGGGGAGCCGCAAGAACTTGACAAAAAGGAAAGGAAGATTCTCAGGAACATTCCGGGACCACAGAAGACTATTGATGGGAATTGAAAAAAAGATCTCTACAAATACACTGAAAAGATCACGGACACTATGCAGAAACGAAGGCTGATAAGAATAGATGACAAACGTTTGACCAAAAGGGTCTTTCAAATACATCACGGGGTTAAAGGCCATCTCTAACTGGCTTGAAGAGGTCAAGAAGAATGAGGAAGAAGTTGGAATTACGTTGCAAACGATCCACAATAGAAGAGAGTTAAGCAGAAGGGTCGACAGTCCAAAATCATTTGAAGAGAAACCACTAAAATAGAGGTTCGAACGGATCATTTCCGAAGGGGAGAGAATCATGAGAAGTGAAAGAATGAAGAGGTTTCGAGAAGAGAAGAATGTCCAAGAAGCCTTGAGTTGTATGCGGTCCATAGTTGGTCATATTAGGATAATAATAATAATAATAATAATAATAATAATAATAATAATAATA
Source organism: Anabrus simplex (assembly GCF_040414725.1). Lineage (NCBI taxonomy): Eukaryota > Metazoa > Arthropoda > Insecta > Orthoptera > Tettigoniidae > Anabrus > Anabrus simplex. Next base: position 339,152,158 of record NC_090268.1, on the reverse strand, counting down.
ATAATAATAATAATAATAATAATAATAATAATAATAATAATAATAATAATAATAATAATAATAATAATAATAATAATAATAATAGGTGAGTTAGGATGGCCGTAGCGTTTCGCAAAACACACGGCCAGTACAAGAAGAAAGGGAATTTCAGTGCAAGCTAAGCTCGGACATTACTACACTGTGATTAAACCCGAATGTGTCTGTGGAAGTGAATGCCTCCGAGTTACTGGAAAGGCTGGTTTGAGAGAAGCTGAGATGTTTGAGAGGTAGATCCTTCGAAAGATAATGGGACAAAAGATCGTGGCTGAACAATACAGGTTGCGAGGACGAGAGGAACTATATAAAAAAAACCGGACGACTGATGGAATCCATCAAAGGCGTCGGGTCAATTTCTATGGCCACCTATTCAGAATGGAAGCCAAGCGGTTGACTAAGAACAGTTTTACCATACTCGATAGTAGACCTAACGCATATGATAAGTGCTTCAGTTAGGTCGGGAAGGATCTGGAAAACAAATGGACTAAATCGTGAAGACATTGTTAAGAGAACCAAGTACCTACACAAGATCAGTAACTTCAAGGGCTTATGAGAAAAAAGACAGCAGAACAGCGGGTGGACAGCAGAAAGGAGACAGGCTACCAGGGAGAGAAAGCAACGACACTAGGCTGCGAAGAAAGCTTCTAAAAATGTGTAAATATTGCTTATTGTGGTCTCTAATGGCCGTAAGCTTATAATAATAATAATAATAATAATAATAATAATAATAATAATAATAATAATAATAATCTAATAGCCTCAGCTGTCATTTGCGGGTATTTTCATATTCTGTTTTGACGCCCTCTAAGAGCCCTATGTGACAATTTAAACGTCCAATTTTACTCTAAGAGAAGGCACAGTAATTCGGTTCTCTCTTGGGCGGTCTATTCTTGAGTATTACTTAATTTTGTCGGGTGAACACCAAGTTACTCCAAAGATACTGTACATGTCAGAATCGTAAGACAAGGATGAGTCTAACGGACCACTTTCCAGCCTTCAAAATTCCAGCTGTCTCTGCTGGGTTTGAACCCGTAATCTTCAGATCTGATCCACTGATCCACAGATGGTACTTAAAGGAAGCCCCACTTACGCAACAGATATGCAAATCTTCCGTTTTTCGTACGAAATCAATTCAAACACTTAGAAGCCCTGCGTGGTGGAACGTGGGAATAGAAGCTCTTGTCCACAGAATTTTCCTCCTTATTGCCCTGCACGCATTTTTCGGATGGCACTAAATGAGTAACAACACATGGGTGGCTAAACTATCAAGAATCATTGAGCCGTATTGAGACATCTTTTGACGCAAGGATATAACAGTAGGGATACTGACATTTGCCTGGAGTGAAAATAGGAAACGACGGAACTGCCTACGGTGGAGTTCGAACCCAATATTCCCGAATTCAAGTTTACAGTTACGAGAACCGAAGCGTTGTTTGATTTATGAAGACAATCAGGACGACAGGTCATCAATACACGTGGACTATTCATAGAATATTTCGGTTTCACACTTTCGACTTGTAACCCTGGAAGGCCATTCGAAAAATCTCCGTTGTTCCTCTTCGGATATAGTGATTTAGGGTGAAAGGTTTTGGTGTGGTCTTTCTCAAGCGGTAAACGAGGGACTAGTAGCAGGCGGAGCCAGACGGGCCACTGGGGCAGGGGCAAGACCGGGCAAGGCCGGGCCGCAAGCATTTGTCAGCTCCGGGACAGCTCTGCTAAAAGCGCGCTGTCCAACCTACCGACAAATCACTCCCCGCAGCTGCCTGCCTGCGTGCTTGCTTGCTTGCTTGCTACGCTTGCAGTATTCGCTGTACTTTGCTGTGCTGGCCAATACTTTCAATGGAGTTCCAATGAACTCGCCAGCTTGCTCTTTCTCTTCCCTTTCTTCCTGCGTGTTCAATTGTTTCATTTTCAAAGCAAGACAAACAGAGTAAAAGCGATAATGACGTTGCTTTGCCAGGACGTCCTGAAAGGATGTTCAGATTCAGTGTGCAATATTGGGCCCTCCAGCGAGCATTTAATTCCTTTCTTGTGTGTGTTTTTTGTTAACTGATATTTAACTGGAATTTTAGGCAAATGTTCGCCTCCGTGGTGTAGTGGTTAGTGTGATTAGCTGGCACCCGGGGAGGTCCGGGTTCGATTCCCCACTCTGCCACGAAATTTATAAAGTGGTATGAGGACTGAAACGGGGTTCACATATCGTCGGGATGTCAATTGAGTAGAGGGATTTCGATTCCCGCCTCAGCCATCCTCGAAGTGGTTTTCCATGCAAATGCCTGGATAGTACCTAACTTAAAACCACGACCTCTTCCTTGCCTATCCCTTTCAGTATTGTTATCGCCCAGAAGGCCCCTGGGTGAGGTACTGGTTGTCCTTCCCAGTTATATCCTCGACCAAATGTTTCGCGCTCCAGAACACTGCTCTTGAGGCGGTAGAGGTGGGATCCCTCGCTCAGTCCACGGGAAAAACCAGCCCTGGAAGGTAAACGGAATAAATAAATAAATAAATCTTATAAATAAAGTTGTAGGGGGTCCGCTGTCTGTATTTTCGTTTGTTTTGCCAATTTTTCAGATATTTATCCGTTTTAGGTCAACTCAAGACCGAATCGTGGTTTTTAATTTTCGTGTCTGTTTGTTTGTTTGTTCCACCATCACGGCAAAACGGCTGGATAGATTTCAACCAAACTTCATATTTGGAGTATACTCATCCCGAGGAAGGTTTCTATATGCGTTTCATTTTAAAATCTTTGATTAGACGGGGGTTTATAGGAAAACCAGAACGGTTTGCCTCCATTTTCTCTTATACGATTGATTTCCTGTAAACTCCGTGGACGGTACGTGAAACGTCTCTTCATTATAAACAACTTTCGTTATGTTGAAATTTACCTTACTATTAAATGACGGAGAAATGTACTATTTTCTGCGGGTAATATGGTCTGCGTGTGTGACCGACAGACCGACAACGAACCTATAGGTTACCATGGCAACGTCTCTATTTGCCACCAGGGAAGTAACGTATTGCCATTTTCCTCATCATACCTTTAAATTCATGGTTGTTCCTTGGGTAGAAGGCAAGAGAGGGCGTCAATCGGCCATTCTGCGGGATATTGGCGGAATATCGTTGGAGTTTATAACCGTCCTCGAATAGCTTAAGTAATAACACTATTAGTCATCTTATTTGTTGACCTAAGAATGCCTGCGCCTAAATTTCTCCTCTGTTACCTCTTTCTTATATCCATAACTCACACCAGCATATTTTATTGAGGGGCATTTGATTTTCCAATACATTCACTTGGTATTTACATATTTGTCGTCATCCGGCTGTCCTCAGTTTTAATCCATTCTCTATTCATTTCAACTTTCTTTACTGAATTATTTTCTTCCTTAATTACACCGTATGTATACGAGTGCTAATACCGAAAGCTTGACACTCTTTCCTTTGAGGAAATATTCTAAGCTATGCAAATGTATAACGTTCGGGCCCGGAAAATATCGAAATATGGATGCAATTTTAACGACGGTGCACACCTTCGTTACGGGATAATTGGTGGCTAATCTGTAAGTCTTATCACAAATCATAAGCACAATCGCCTTTCATTTTGGAGAGATCTACAACTTTGGTGCTATGACTTTTTATCGTATTTCTATTCCTTATACGTTAAATAGAGCTGCATTTCTCGATTTCAAGCTAATTTTGTACTTTCACACGTCTATGTTAACATTAATTTGTCACACTTATAGGAATGATAGAATAATGACATTCGGCACGCACATTGGCATGACCAGTGGCATGTGAGAGCCAAATTTTATTATTCTATCTGTCACATGAGTATCACAAATATAAATTAGTATGCGAAAACTGTACAAAATTTCACACCCAATGTTTCTAACTCAATCTAACCCATAAACATAAGAGATACGAGAAGATGTCATGGGGCCAACCATGTAGAATGAAAGAGGCGTCTAATGGTGAGATCCGTTTGCAGATATATCGCAGAGTTTCAAAGCAGTAACTCTCGAAAAAAAGGTCTGCACTTCTAGAGTGTGTCTGTACATTGACTATTTTGGCGACATTTCTGTACAGTTATCCGTTTCAAGTGTAATAATGACCATCTGCTTATTTTTAGCTTTGGTGTCTGTTTTTCTGTTTGTCTGTCTGTTTGTCTTTAACTTGGAAACTACTGGATATATTTACACCAAAATTCATACTTAGAATACACCTGTCCTTGGGTAGGGTTCAGGACAAATATTGTTTCTAAATCGATGAAATGACTGGGGGGTTTCTACGAAACCGAAACCGTGATTTTGCACTCCCACAAAATATACACAACCAAACTTAATAGAAATCCACCTGCCTTAATGGAAGTTAATTTTTGAAACTTTTTCTCATGTGCATCATTTCGGTTAAGAGGATTTATAAGGGAGATATCATTAACCGGACATAAGTTAAGAACGGTCGCGTGTTGAGCGTATTTCTTACAACTTGAAAACTATTGAAGATATTTTAACCAAACTTCATATTTAGCATCCACCTTTCCAAAGGTAGATTTTAAAGGTCAATAACAATTCCTGTTCCTGGAATGGACTGGCGGTTTATTGAGAACCGAAGTGGTGAATTTACTCTTCCACAATATATACAGTACATGACCAACCTGACTGGAAATCGACCAAATTTGTTGGAAATCCATTTCTAAAACTTTTTTCATGTGTATTTTTTTCGACAGAAAGATTAATAAGGGAGATATCATGAATGGTCGGTTTTGCAGGGTAAGTCCAGCAGATATAGACCAAAAGGTGTTGTACGTGGAGCATATTCCTTATCTATAGTAATAATTTATTGCAGCCAATGGCCATACACACAATAATTCACAATGATTAGATTACATCTATCTATATAAGTAAAATCCTAACGACTGTGCGTCTGTACATTGACTATTTTGGCGAAATGTTCGCACAGCTACGCGTTTAAGGGTAATAATAACAACCATCTGCATAATTTTTTGGTTTAGTTTCATGAAAGTACTAATTTTAACCCTCCTCCCCAAAATCCACATTGCTGCATAATCTGCCAGACGAACAAGAAAACAGAAATTTGGCAAAATTATACGTTTTAGCCTGTAAGGGACAAAACATTTCCAAGATCTTTAAATTTTTCACTTTTTCCCTAAAGATTATCAAAATATGGAAGCAATTTTAATGATGGTGCAGATCTTCGCGAAGTCCTATCACATAAGGGAACGCACAATCTCCGTTCAATTTGGAGCGATCTACAACCTTGGTCTTATGACTTTTTTTTGTGTCTGTATCCCTTTTACGTTTCATTTTAGTCTATTTCTCGAAGTGAAGTACATTTGGACTTTTCACATGCATAATTCATATTTTCAATCACTTATAAGAAAGATAGAATAATCAAACCCTTCACGAAAATTGGCCCACCCAGTAGCCATATGTGAGCCAAATGCTATGTATGTAGCTGTCACATAATTATCTTAAAAGTAATGCAATGTGAGATAATCTTACAAACATTTTACCCTATTCAACGTTTCTAACTCAAACTGACCCATGAATAGATCAGGTATCATACGACCAGCCATTTAGGCCGCTAAATCTGACGTCTTATGGTACAATCCTTTGTCGATATGACGTACCGTTTTGCAGCAGTCAATCTGTAAATGAAGGTCTGCAATATTTTAAGCATGCATATACTTTCGTATGTCGATCTATATATATTCACTGATGTCGTCTTGTAGCGATCGAGAAAGTGTGTGTCTGCTATTGTAATCAGTACTTCACACACCGACTTTGACTGGCAGTAGGAATGGGGTCCTTCTCCAACACCTGTGGAACTGGCATTAGTAAGGAAGGCCTACCATTGTAGTGAATAATTCACTTCTCGATTTGACTTGCAGAAGGCACGGGAGCATGCATTGTTGTTTAAATGTCCCCTGCTCGATTTTTTTTTTTGGCTGTTGGCAAGGGTACCTGCCCTTATAAACAAATGTATCCATCTGAAATGTGACTGGTATTAGGCATAGTGGCTTGCTATTTTGATGGAAACTCACCAACTTGGTGTGACTGGTAGTAAGCTGGTTGGCTGTAGGAAAAGGGGCCTGTCATTATAATTATAACTGCACAACTCAATTTCGACTGGTAGTAGGGAAGTTGCCAAACATTCTAATGAAAACTGTAATCTGTCTGGAAGTAGCAAAGGGGGCCTGCCATTGTAATGAAAACTCCCAAATCGATTGTGACCGCGCAGTAAGCGACGGGGCCTGCAATTATAATGAAAACTCCCCAAATCGATTGTGAATGGCAGTAGGCCAGTGAGCCTGCCGTTATCATCAGAAATCCGTCACAAGCACTTTCCTTTGGAGACACCGTATTGGGAACCTCCCTTTGCTGTTTCTCGGATAACGCTAAGAGACATGCTATTTTAAAACAATCTTATTTACTGTATGTACAGTATTTACTTCGATATTCGAATACAATGTAGAAAACCGTAGCGAAGCACGGGTACATTTGCTAGTCTTATAAATATAGATGTAGGGGGTCAGCTGTCTGTAATTTCGATTGTTTTGCCAATTTTTCAGATATTTATCGGTTTTAGGTCAACTCAAGACCGAATCGGTGGTTTTTACTTTTCGTATCTGTTTGTTTGTGTGTTTGTTTGTTCCACCATCACGGCAAAACGGCTGGATAGATTTCAACCAAACTTCATATTTGGATTATACTCATCGCGAGGAAGGTTTCTATATGAATTTCATTTTAAAATCTTTGATTAGACGGGGATTTAAAGGAAAACCAGAACGGTTTTCCTCCATTTCCTCTTATACTATTGATTTCCTGTAAACCCCTTGGACCGTATGTGAAACGTCTCTTCATTATAAACAACTTTCGTTATGTTCAAATTTACCTTACTATTCAAATGATGGAGAAATTTACTACTATCTGCGGGTATCATGGTCTACGTGTGTGACCGATAGACCGACAACGAAGCTACAGGTTACCATGGCAACGTCTCTATTTGCCAGCAGGGAAGTGACCTATTGCCATTTTCCTCATCATACCTTTAAATTCATGGTTGTTCCTTGGGTACAAGACAAGAGAGTGCGTCAATCGGCCATTCTGCGGGATATTGGCGGAATATCGTTGGAGTTTATAACCGTCCTCGAATAGCTTAAGTAATAACACTATTAGTCATCTTATTTGTTGACCTAAGAATGCCTGCGCCTAAATTTCTCCTCTGTTACCTCTTTCTTATATCCATAACTCACACCAGCATATTTTATTGAGGGGCATTTGATTTTCCAATACATTCACTTGGTATTTACATATTTGTCGTCATCCGGCTGTCCTCAGTTTTAATCTATTTTCTATTCATTTCAACTTTCTTTACTGAATTATTTTCTTCCTTAATTACACCGTATGTGTGCGAGTGCTAATCCCGAAAGATTGACACTCTTTCCTTTGAGGAAATATTCTAAGCTATGCAAATGTATAACTTTCGGCCCCGTAAAGTATCGAAATATGGATGCAATATTAACGACGATGCACACATTCTTTTCGGGATAATTGGTGGCTAATCTGTAAATCTTATCACAAATCATAAGCACAATCGCCTTTCATTTTGGAGAGATCTGCATCTTTGGTGCTATGACTTTTTATCGTATTTCTATTCCTTATACGTTAAATAGAGCTGTATTTCTCGATTTCAAGTTAATTTTGTACTTGCACACGTCTATGTTAATATTAATTTGTCACACTTATAGGAATGATAGAATAATGACATTCGGCACGCACATTGGCATGACCAGTGGCATGTGAGAGCCAAATTTTATTATTCTATCTGTCACATGAGTATCACAAATATAAATTAGTATGCGAAAACTGTACAAAATTTCACACCCAATGTTTCTAACTCAATCTAACCCATAAATATAAGAGATACGATAAGATGTCATGGGACCATCCATGTAGAACACTGAAAGAGGCGTCTGATAGTGAGGTCCGTTTGCAGATATATCGCAGAGTTTCAAAGCAGTAACTCTCAAAATAAAGGTCTGCACTTCTAGAGTGTGTCTGTACATTGACTATTTTGGCGACATTTCTGTACTGTTATCCGTTTCAGGTTTAATAATGACCATCTGCATATTTTTAGCTTTGGTGTCTGTTTTTCTAAACAGAACTGTTTGTCTATAACTTGGAAACGAATCGATATATTTCCACCAAAATTCATATTTAGAATACACCTGTCCTTGGGTAGGTTTTAATGCAAATATTGTTTCTAAATCCATGAAATGACTGGAGGGTTCATACGAAACCGAAACCGTGATTTTGCACTCCCACAAAATATACACAACCAGACTTAATGGAAATCTACCTGCCTTAATTGAAATTAATTTTAAAACCTTTTTTCTCATGTGCATCATTTCGGTTAAGAGGATTTATAAGGGAGATATCATTAACCGGACTTACCTTAAGAACAGTCGCGTGTTGAGCGTATTTCTTACAACTTGAAAACTATTGAAGATATTTGAACCAAACTTTATATTTAGCATCCACCTTTCCAAAAGGTAGATTTTAAAGGGCAATAACATTTCCTGTTCCTGGAATGGACGGGCGGTTTATAGGGAACCGAAATTGTGAATTTACACTTCCACAATATATACAGTACATGACCAACCTGACTGGAAACCGACCAAATTTGTTGGAAATCCATTTCTAAAACTTTTTTCATGTGCATTTTTTCAACAGAAAGATTAATGAGGGAGATATCATAAATGATCGGTTTTGCAGGGTATGTCCAGCAGACATAGATCAAAAGGTGTTTTACGTGGAGCAGATTCCTTATCTATCTATATAAGTAAAATCCTAACGACTGTGTGCCTGTACATTGACTTTGGCGAAATGTTCGCACAGCTACGCGTTTAAGGGGTAATAATAACAACCATCTGCATAATTTTTTGGTTTAGTTTCCTGAAAGTCCTAATTTTAACAATCCTCTCCCAAAATCCACATTGCGGCATAATTTGCCAGACGAACAAGAAAACAGAAATTTGGCAAAATTATACGTTTTAGCCTGTAACGGACAGAATATTTCCAAGAGCTTTAAATTTTTCACTTTTCCCCCCGAAGAATATCGAAATATGGAGGCAATTTTAATGATGGTGCAGATCTTCGCGAAGTCCTATCACATAAGGGAAGGCACAATCTCCGTTCAATTTGGAGCGATCTACAACCTTGGTCTTACGAATTTTTTTTTGTGTCTGTATCCATTTTATGTTTCATTTTTGTCTATTTCTCGAAGTTAAGTAAATTTGTCCTTTTCACATGCATAATTCATACTTTCATTCACTTATAAGAAAGATAGAATCATCAAACCCTTCGCGAAAATTGGCCCACCCAGTAGCCATATGTGAGCCAAATGCTATGTATGTAGCTGTCACATAAATATCTTAAAAGTAATGCAATGTGAGATAATCTTACAAAACCTTTACCCTATTCAACGTTTCTAACTCAATCTGACCCATGAATAGATCAGATATCATACGACCAGCCATTTAGGCCGCTAAATCTGACGTCTTATGGTACAGTCCTTTGTCGATATGACGTACCGTTTTGCAGCAGTCAATCTGTAAATGAAGGTCTGCAAAATTTTAAGCATGCATATACTTTCGTATGTCGATCTATATATATTCACTGATGTCGTCTTGTAGCGATCGAGAAAGGGTGTGTCTGCTATTGTAATCAGTACTCCACACACCGACTTTGACTGGCAGTAGGAATGGGGTCCTTCTCCAACACCTGTGGAACTGGCATTAGTAAGGAAGGCCTACCATTGTAGTGAATAATTCACTTCTCGATTTGACTTGCAGAAGGCAAGGGAGCATGCATTGTTGTTTAAATGTCCCCTGCTCGATGTTTTTGGCTGTAGGCAAGGGTACCCGCCCTTATAAACAAATGTATCCATCTAAAATATGACTGGTATTAGGCATAGTGGCCTGCTATTTTGATGGAAACTCACCAACTTGGTGTGACTGGTAGTAAGCTGGCTGGCTGTAGGAAAAGGGGCCTGTCATTATAATTATAACTGCACAACTCAATTTCGACTGGTAGTAGGGAAGTTGCCAAACATTCTAATGAAAACTGTAATCTGTCTGGAAGTAGCAAAGGGGGCCTGCCATTGTAACGAAAACTCCCAAATCGATTGTGACCGCGCAGTAGGCGACGGAGCCTGCAATTATAATGAAAACTTCCCAACTGATTGTGAATGGCAGTAGGCAAGTGAGCCTGCCTTTATCATCAGAAATCCGTAACAAGCACTTTCCTTTGGAAACACCGTATTGGGAACCTCCCTTTGCTGTTTCTCGGATAACGCTAAGAGACATGCCATTTTAAAACAGTATTTACCAATATTCGAATACAATGTAGAATACTGTAGCGAAGCACGGGTACATTTGCTAGTAAATAAATAAATAAATAAATAAATAAATAAATAAATAAATAAATAAATAAATAAATAAGTACATAAAATAATTTTAAGCAAAAAACTTTGCTGTTCTTCAGCGCTTTGGCTGAATTGTCAGTGTACTGGCGTTTATTTTCAGAGAGCCCCAGGATCTACTACCGGCCGGGACGAATATTTTATTGGGGTATCGTTTATATTTGTGGCTCGAGGACTGGGTATTTGAGTTTTCCCAACACATGCCGCT